>NW_005871175.1:1194326-1205346 GCF_000147115.1 Myotis lucifugus | reverse complement strand
ATATTTATAATAAAAATAAAATATACTGTAAACATACATAAGTACATATATTTAATATACAATGAAGAAATTATAAATTAAATTATATATTTTATAAATAAAATTATACCCATATAAAGTGGGGAAAACAAACATGATAGACTATTTTTAAGTATTCTTATATATTTAGAAAGACATTTCCCATTTGTATACATTAACTTGAAAATAAATAGCATTTGCTAGAATTATGAAAACAGTATGCATAAATTCCCCACACATATTACATTTTGATGCCGGAACAGGACTACTTCTCTGGGAACCAGAGAATCTAACAGTTTTGTCAAATCATCTATAATAATAAAAGCGTAATATGCTAATTAGACCGGACGTCCTTCCGGATGAAGCTAGGGCTGCGAGGGAATCCCGAGTCCCGGGTGCCAGAGGGAAGCCGGTGCTGGCAGCTGGGGGAAGGAAGGCCTACTCTTGCACGAATTTCGTGCATCAGGCCTCTAGTTTACAATAAGAATAGTACAATAAGGGTATTTTTAAAAGAATAAGTTAAGAAGAAAAAGAAACAAAATACTAGAGACTGGGTGGCTCATAGAAACAGTGATTTCTCCCAGTCTGCAGGCTGGAAAGCCCAAGATCATGGCATTGGCAGATTCCCTGTCTGGTGAGGCCTCACTTCCTATAGACAGTCAGTCATCCTCTTCCTGTAGCCTTGCATGATCTCACATCTTCTTATAAGTGCGCTAATGCCATTTAAGAGGGCTTGGCCCTCATGACTTAATCACCTTCCAAAGGCCTCACCTCCTAACACTATCACCTTGGGGTTTGGGGTGTCAGCATATGAATCTGGCGACGGGGGACACCCACATTCAATCTGTAGTACCCAGTGTAGTCCCAAAATTGATTTTTTAAAATATTTCTAGAAAAAATATTATGTGAAAATTACTTTTTTGATGAAATCAATAATAGCATCCTCAATGACCCTAAGACATCATCAATACATTGAAACATTTTCAATGAAGCTGCTTTGATAACTCATGGTAGCTCTTCCTTATTATTTAATTTCAGTGATGGAAGCAATTATATAACACTAGGGTTGTAAAATAAGCCATTTGTTTATTTAAAGTGTTGCTGTGCAGCTTCCTCATGAGCTACTTTTTCCTCTGTTCTGACAAATTCCACTTGTTCAATTGGCCTATCTTCTTTCCATTTAGCTTCATAAATAACAGTGGCTATTTTAACAGGAAAATAGAGGCAGTTATTAATGATAATGTTTATTTTGAAATTAAAAATGAAAATATATGGGGGACATAATTTAAAATTATAATTCTGAAAATGCTAACTAAAATATTAAAACTGGAGCGGGTTCATTCTGAATTCCCCTCAGTCTATAGATATTACTCACTAAATAATAATTATTCAATGTCACCTCTGATGTTCCTGAAACCAACTCTCTAGCATTTTGACTATATAAACACATTTCTGTTTTAAGACAATGTGATAAGTTTCCACTTTCCCACTCCATTAATGTGGATATGGCCATTTAATTTTGGCTGGCAGCACAGCTCAAGTGTGGGAATTAGGGGTTGGGTCCAGTCCAGCATGCGTAGACTTCTTTGACTCTTGGCTAAGGACAATCTTGGAGCCTCGTTGGCTCCAGAGGAGGATATTTTGCCAAATTAAGGAGGCTGGACTGTCTCTGTGCTGCATCATTGTACCAAAAGCTTAACACTTAAAGCATCTTCTAATTTTCTTAGTTTGGTGTTAGGGGGACAGTGACCATTAAGTGTAAGAAAACTTGTTAACTGGTAGATCCTACCTTCTTAACATCTCTTTCTCCATTCTCTCCTTCCAACCAATCCTTTATAGAATTGCCAAAAAAAACCCCAAAACTTCCTAAAATTTAAAGCTCTTCCTATCTATTCACTTAAAATCCTTTAGTGACAACCCTCCCCATAAATCCCCACAAACACATCGCTTTCAGGATAACATTTGAACTCCTCCACCTAGCATTCTACACTAACTTCCTCCCTCCTATCCTTCTTCATACCACCTAGTCACCCTCACACTTCAATCCAGCAATACCAAATACCTGTAATTACTAAAAAGTGTCAAGTATTTCAGCTTTTGTATACATGCTGTTCCAGAACGTCCTTTACCCTTTCGTCGTTGTAACTCCCCCTGCCCTTTGCAACTCAGATGACCTCCTTCAAGAAGCTCTCCCCGATCACCAGAGGGGTGAAGACGACCCTTCTCCTGTCCTTGCCTCACTCCCAGCACTGTGATCATGTTTTATTTTTTTAAACATAATTTTTTCTTTTTATTTTGAAATAATCCCAAACTTACTAAAGAGTTGCAATGATGATAGTTGTACAAATAACTTTCTTCTTGAAACAGTTGAGAGTAAATTGCCAACATGATGCCCCAGTGCCCACACTAAAACTTTAATATATTATTGCAATAACAGGCAAGGGCGCTCTCCTACATCAGCAATTTCCAACCTTTTTCTTCTCATGGCACACATAAACTAATTACTAAAATTCAGTGGCACACCAAAAAACAGATTATATTTTTTTGATCCTGCACAAAAAAAGGTATAATTTTGATTCATTCACATTGAATGGCTATTGTTTTGATGGCTGCTGTCCTTTTATTTATTTGGCAATCTAAAAGAAAAGAGGTCAATGTCCCTGATTAAATAGTCAGGTGTTATATGTTTTAAAAATTCCTATGACACACCAGTTGAAAATCACTGTCCTACACAATCACAATACAACCATCACAATCAGGAAATTAACACTGACCCATTACTATCAACTAATCCACTGGCCCGATTCAAGTTTTAAAAAAAATTTTATATTAGTTTCAGGTGTACAGCATAGTGGTTAGACATTTATGCAATTTACAAAGTTATGAGATCATGTATTTTTTTCATGAAGCCCCCGACCCCTGTAATCTCAGGAATTGTGCCTTATGGGAATTCATTATTTTAGTGTTTAGCACAGGGCTTTATTCAAAAACGCATTCAAACATTTATCAAATTAATGAATCAGTGGGTCTATGATCAATTAGCTGGTTATTATAACATGTAGATGAGGCAGTGGAATTTTCTTCAAATTACATTTTCATACAGTGTCCTGTTATGTCCTTCCATCCCTACCCTCTCCTACCCCCTAAATAGTGAGTGAGACAGCAGGCAGAACAAGAACATTGTCCTTTGGTTCTGAGATAGAGCCTTTGTCTGGACAGACACAACTGCCTTGTTTGTCTCCAAACAGACCTTTTTTAGGGCTGGAGACATGTACATGGGCAGGAACCCACCATCTTTTGCACACAGTTTCAGAATTCTGAGCTATTTCTTAACTCCTGGTTAAGATCTTCTGTTCTAGGTCCCCTCTAGGACATGGCCCTCCATCACTGCCTTTGTCTCTTAAATATGCAATCCCTCCACTTCCAAACTCTTAGAACATGTTATCTAAATCACAACCTTTAGTCTCTTCTTATTTCTTTTTTTACTCTACTCTAGCTGTCTTCTGCCTTCGCTGTTCCAGAGAAACTGCCCTTAGGGAGGAAATCAATGATGCTCCCCAAGTCAGATGCAGTGCCTGGGCTGAACTCTGGCTTTACCCAACGAAGTGACTTCACAGGATTACCTCCAAATCTTTGAAATTCCCAATCTCTCAATTTCCATAGCATTGCACTGTTAGGCTTGTCTCTTTTCCGCTGGCTCCTTCTTAGACCACTCTGCTGGCATGTTTTTCTTCTCCACTCTCTCACCTCTTTCCTCTGCTCTTTTTCCTACACACCTTGTCTTGCAAACCTGTCCACACCGAAAAAATCTCAAGTCCGTATCTCCATTCTTAAATTATAAGCTTCCATCTCCTTCTCTTCTGAAGTAGATGGCTATTCCACTCAACCAGTTCACTTCCATACCTTCCTGTTTTGATTTCCATTAATTGTCATCAATGCCTCATTTGAAATCTTACCTGGATTTACCACTTCTATTTTCATAGCCCAGATCCTATGCCTATGTTACAATAGTCTCTTAAAAGAAACAAAATGAAACACTTGAACAATTACTATAAAGCAGGTACTACCCTAAGTCATTTGCATACTTGATCCTTTATCTTTATACCCTACTAGAGGCCCGGTGCACAAATTCATGTGCTGGTGGGGTCCAGTCGGCCCGCTCTGTTGGGGGCTGATCAGGGGCAGGGCTGGCCAGGGCGAGGGGCTGCAGTTGTTCTGGTCGTTCCAGTCATTCTGCTGTTCGGTCACTGGGCTTTTATTATATAGGATGGGTTTCTAATATCTACTTTCTACCTAAGAAAACTGAGCTTTAATCTTTCTAGAGATTAAGTAATTTACTCAGACCACACTGTAAGAAGTGATGTCATGATCTGCATCCAGAATATCTAATGTCAGAGTCCATTGAATCGCACTGCCTCTTCCAGGGACCTCTAGTTCTACTCTCTTTTCCTCTTCATTGTATCCTGTGTATCACTGCTTCCAGAAAACTGCTCCTTTAACAGGACACCATTGTATTAGTCTCCTGCTCAACTTTCACTGAACACCTGGCATAGCTTCCTCTTCTTAGATTTGTCAACCTTCTCAGACTCATCTCTCCGGGGGACTGAGCCCCATCATCAACTTTAAGCTCAACTGGTTGCCTTAGCAGCAGTATACCTGCACCTTCAGAGGACAATTACTCCTTCCCCAGCCCTGGTTCTGGAGCCCTCACTGTCCAGGCCAGCCACCCATCCCTCCTCCCAGAGCATGAGTCAGACACCACAAGTCTACAGTGGTTCCTGTCACTTTTCAGATCCGGAGTCTTTCAAAACATTACACAACCTTCCTAACCTAGTTAATCTGATTGCCCACCACATCCTAACATCAGCCAATCTATATCATTCACTTTCTCTAATTCTTCCTGGTGCAATTCCATTTCTATTTTCTATTCATTTTCTCCTGCTACCTTCACCTAGAAATGCCTTCAGTATTATCCCCACCTTTCCAAACTGAACTAATTTTTAAGCTCTAACTCAAATGGTATTTTTTTCATAATGCCTACCTTAACTATTCCAAGTCTCTCCCTTCTCAGAACTCCTGTTGAGCACACAGTCTGCTCCACATCACTTATCTATCACTATGATTATATTATAATATAATGTCTTGTACATTCTAAACTAGGAGGGCATGCTAAAGTAGAACTTTCTAGAACCAAAAGAGTCTTCCCTAAAGACAGATCTGGTTTCACTCTTAGAAGACAAAGCCAGCTTACAATGTTCTAAGTGATGTCATCCATCTTGAAAGAAAGTTTAAGATATTTGTATTTGCCAGCTCTATACACCTTTATAATATATATAATTTATGTAACTCTTGTTTGTTAGTTTTGCCTCCCCAACAAAACCATAAATTTCTAGAGGACAGAGGCCATGTCTCATACTACCCTCTGTGGCATCTATAATAGTTGTATCCAATAAATACTCCTTTATTAACTCATCAATAATTTTCAATTCAGGATTGCTAACATTAAATGTGGATTCTTCTGATGTGTTCACATGAGACCAAAGACAATGATTCTAAGGCCAGGAAATCATTTCCTAATTTTGTTCACATAAAATTAGCAATGGTTTTGCCACACTTTTCAAAGCATACTACTGAAACTTTTGGTCTCAGTGACACATTTTGAATACTAGAATTTTAGGGATGCACTACAGAGGATTAAAAATCTCAACTAGGTCTACAGTAGCTGTGATGCAAGCATTTCTATATAAAAAAATTCAGAGCACCTTTTGGCCCTGGCTAGGTAGCTCAGTTGGTTACAGTGTGGCCCCCATATGACAAAGTTACGGGTTTCATCCCCAATCAGGGCACATACAAGAATCAACCAATGAATGCATAAATAAGTAGAACAACAAATCAATGCCTCTCTCTCTCTCTCTCTCCCCCTCCCTCCCTCCCGTTCTCCCTCTCTCAAATCAATAAATTTTTAAAAAATTTTACAGTGACTTTAAAAGAAAGCATACACAGTAGTATTTGCATGGTCACTCTTTAACACTGTGTTGCTTTGTGAGCAGAACTGTTCACTTTCCTGACTTCACTTACTTATATTGTCATAAATTAAAATTCCAAGTTGTTCTGGTAAACACTTTGGCACTGACCATAAGCCAACGCTAAGCCTCTTATTTCCTGCCCTGAGTTGAACCCCATTCCCCACCACAAAACTCATAGTTGAAAGCACACAGCCCAGTGTTCTATATGACAGATATTATTGTGCAGTATGTAACCACAATTGTAGCAAAAATGAAGTTAACACATAGGGCAAATCTGGGGGCATACTTGTGAAGGTTCAGATACATCAGGGTTCATAAATGGGGTACAGATACAATGTAGGTTCAAGCTCATTGTAAGAAAAAGGGATACATAAACATTGAAAAGTATGATGATGAATAACTTATCTTCGAAGAGTTTATGTAAACTAAGTGTTTTTCTGTCCCACAGTGACCAAAAATGAAGAAGTAAAAATAATTATGGTGAAACACTACAGAATAGGTTTAGATGAAAAATATGAAGTAACAAAGAAGTGGTCTTTGAATGATCTGCAGATGATTGATGGAAAAGAAGCAGATACTGTAAGTGTTACTCTCTGTAAGGGAGATGTGGGATCGATAAGCTGGAGATCTTTATTTCAATATCCTACTTCACATATTCTTGGCATGTAATTAAGTGTTAAGATGGCATATTGTTCTTAAGTCATAAAATGTAATCTACTGGGATGATGCACTGGGAGCTTTTTGTTTTGTTTTTATGAGTTTAAATTTGAATTTTGTCTATTAAATTTAAAAGCATCTTTCCCAAGGGCTTCTTAACAGGTTAAACACAATCAATCAATTCAGAAACTTTAAATATATGGTGCTTCCACCACCACTCTCTCTCTCTTCCTCAACTTCCACCGTAAGTTTGGGGGATTCCTTCCCTCACCTTCTTCAAACTTTCTGTCAGTTAGCCACTTGATCCTCCAGAAGGATCAATACTCCTTGGAAATCCTACTACCTTCAAACTGAAAGGCGGGGGAAAGTCTGTATACTACAGTCTCTCCACTTGACCTTGCAACAAGTGGTTTTCCTAGCCTCCTTGTACTCTTCTGCTGATGGAGAACTCATTACCACATGAGGAAGTCCATTCTATTTCTGAATTGCCATGCTTTATTTTTAAATTTCCTATTTATGTTTAATCAAAATCTCTACCCGTCAGTTCTAGTTTTGCCATTTGGAGCAATTTAGAACAAATCCAATCCTCCTTTCATATAGCAGCCTTTCCAATACTTGAGGCTGATTATAATGTTCCCTCAAGTTTTCTCTTTTCTAGGTTAAATGTACCCCATTTCATCCTTTAAATAACTTTCACATGAAGATCACATACGCCAATATGACAGGACAATATAAACACTCAGAGGTAACAGCATTAGTGTTACTTGTTTCCATGACATTGCTTCAACACCCTTCACTCCACTATTCTCTCTCTTTTGAAATGCTTCTGTTTTTCCAGAATTAAAGGCAATACTTTAGACTTAGGGTGACTAGTTTATGTTTCTTTTAACATGGATTCCTTATTTCTATTAAATACTTATTTGAAACCTCAGGTCTTTAGTGCATGAATTGCCATTTAACCTGGCCTGCCATACCCTCTACTTACACAGAATAAAATCTAAATGAAAGTCCTTGGTGATCTGACTTCTTTCTCTCTGGTCATCCTATCTTAAACTTTATAATCCACTGTGCTTCACTACTGACTCTCAAGGCTTAGAATGCCCAATCACCTCTATCTCTTACCCCTTTCCCAGATTCACTGGGTAAAGTCCTACTCACATCTCCCCCATTGAATTGTGGATATACTGGTAAGTGTGTTATAGCCATAATCCGACAAACTGCAGTTGTCAGCTTTTTCTGTCTCTTCTCTGGATGGAAAGCTTCCAAAAAACTGGGACCATGACTTTTCATCTTTTACTATAGCCTTCAACCAGTAACTATCTGTGTTATTGTTGGATGAATTAGAATTTAAACTCATCCATTCCTATTCCTACTAAATGCCATATTCTTAGTCTGGCTTATTCTTCCCACCTATCAAATCTTCTAACATTATAATTTTTAAAATATTCACTGTAATATGATGCAGATTTAATGAGCACAACACTTAGGACTTCATTCAGGTCAATAATAAAAATGATGAAGCAGGCAGGGCTAAGTGCATACTTCTCGGTAATTGATAAGTTATCATTACTACTACTGTTACTAAGTAGTACTGCTACCTGCTACCATTCACACTTAGCAAACTCTTATCAAGTGCCACATAATCATCACAAAACCCACATGAGTTACATTCTATTATTACTCCTGATCTACAGAGGAGAAAAATGAGACTTAAAGAGATTAATAGACTTGCCAAGGTCACGTAGCTATTAATTAGCAGAGCTAGACTTTACCCAGAAAGCTGTTAATTTGCCTTGTTTTGATTGCTTATTTAACATCTCTACAAATTCAGATACATTCACTCATTCATTGAGAATTTATAGTATACTAGAGGCCCAGTGCACAAAATTTGTGAACGGGGGAGGAGGGTCCCTCAGCTCGGCCTGCACCTTCTCGTAATCGGGGACCCCTTGTGGGATGTCCAATTGCTGGCTTAGGTCCAATCCCACAGGGATTGGGATCGGGCCTAAACTGGCAGTATGACATCCCTCTCATAATCCGGGACTGCTGGCTCCTACTGCTCATCTGCCTGCCTGCCTGATCACCCCTAACCACTTGCCTGCCTGCCTGACCACCCCTAACTGCTCGCCTGCCTGCCTGATCACCTCTAACCACTCACCTGCCTGCCTGATCGCCCCTAACCACTCTGCCTGCCTGCCTGATCACCTCTAACCACTCACCTGCCTGCCTGATCGCCCCTAACCACTCTGCCTGCCTGCCTGATCACCCCTATTACTCTGCCTGCCTGCCTGATCACCCCTAACTGCTCGCCTGCCTGTCTAATCACCCCTAACCACACTGCCTGCCTGCCTGATCACCCCAACCACCTCTGCCTCAGCCCCGCCACAGTGGCTTCATCTGGAAGGACGTCTGGAATGAAGTCCAGAAGGTCGTTCGGCTGTCCGGTCTAATTAGCATATTATGCTTTTATTATTATAGATATTAGGCCCTGCCAGACTCTGAGGCTACACATGGAGAATTAGACACACATAAGCCCTTAATTCTGCCTTACTTAATTAATTATTTAGTCTGAATGTGTAAATTGTGTCCTTAAGACCCTTCTGAAATCAATACATACTATCTGCTATTATCTTGACTTATCACCTAGGAATCTTATTTTTAAAATTTGGCATGTTTAGCATGACTTTTTGGTAAAAGCATGCAGGATTTCATTGTTCCTTTCCTAAGTACTCATACAGCATTTTTCTGACAATACATTCTACATAAATGTTAAGAAATACTTAGGAAATAGTTAAATATATATTATTGCATATCAATATGCTGGAATATAAAATTTTTCTACAATATTCTCCATTTTGAATATTTAGTCTGTCATATTATTAAAACTGAAATCTGGTCCTGGCCGGTGTTGCTCAGTGATTAGAGTGTTGGCCAGCCTACCAGAGTCTCAGATTCGATTCCTGGTCAAGGGCACATATCTGGGTTGCACGTTTGCTCCCTAGCCCTGGTCGGGGTGTATGTGGGAGGTAACCAATCAAGGTGACAGACACATTGATGTTTCTCTCTCTCTCTACCCCCCTCCCCCATCCCTCCTTCCCTTCAACTCTGTAAAAATCAATGTAAAAAATATCCTTGGGTGAGAATTAAAAAAACACAAATTGAAATCTGAACCTTAAATTTTAATACAAACAATAACACAGGTATATTTATGTGTATGCATATACATAAACATAAACATATGTATATATACATCAACATAGTATATATACACAAATATATAAAAATAACATAGGTATGTATATGAACATATATATATGAACAAACCAATACTTTAACAATTAACTCTGTGTGATAGAATTACAAATTTTTAATTATTATTTTCTTTATACTTTTATGTACTTGTAAATTTTCTTCACTGTATTAAATTTTATCAGAAATCAATCTCAAGTTCACTTATCTGTTTCAGAAATTAACCATCCCTGCCTCTTTTTTTGACCATTTTCATATTTTTTTCTGAAGTTCTCAAATATTAATGATATCATAATTATTTCTACAAGTTTGTTCAGTGTCTGAGGATGCATTCAGCAAACCTGTCAACTTAGATTCATTGAAAGCAAATAGCTGTGCTCTATTTTTTCCTCACCTTTCTGGCCTTTAATTTCATACAGACAATGTTGATTCTTCTCTTTCCCCTTTGAAGATCATTATCTTTGATAGTGAAATAGATATATTTTTAAAAGTTGACTATTTCTATTTTACTCTTCACTTTCGGACCTAAAATATTAAATTGCTGGAAGAAAAGCTATTAAATCCAAAGAGTAGTCCTTTTAAAGATTTATTTTCTATGGGTGAAATAAAAATATCCCAGTTGTTCTGGGAATTTCCACTCTCCTTCCTCTTAGAATTGAATCCTTAGGAGTCAGCATTTACTATATTTTTTTCATTATCAGTGATACAGTTTTAAATAGAGCAATTTGAGCCAGAGAATTGTCAGCTTTAAAAAGGAATGGAATTAAAATGGAAGTCAATTTATAATGCAGACATCAAAATGTCTGGGGATTTGGAGACTGACATGGTGCAACAGGAGAGAGAATGATGTAGCAAAAAGTGGGATTTGGGTTAACTAAAGATCTTGGTTCTTGTCCTTGGGTCTAACCAGTAACTTCATGTGTGAACCTGGGCTTCACTTCTCTGGGAAACTATATCCAAGCTACAAACAAGAGATTACTGAGTGATATGTGAGGAACTTTTTAGTTCTAGGATTCCTGTCAGAAAGAGAGAGGGAGGGAAGAAGGTTGAAAAGAAAGGAAAGAAGGTAG
>NW_005871175.1:1108008-1193776 GCF_000147115.1 Myotis lucifugus | reverse complement strand
GTAGTTTAACTTCAAAACCCATCTTGTTTTTCCTGCCTCATGCACGAATTTTCTTGCAGCCCGGCTGGCATGGCTCAGTGGCTGAGCGTCGACCTATGTATGAACCTGGATCTCAAGGTTTGATTCAGAGCACTGACGGGGTTGTGGACTCAATCCTCAGTGTGAGGCATGCAGGAGGCAGCCAATTAATAGTTCTCTCTCATCGTTGATGTTTCTATCGCTCTCCCTCTCCCTTCCTCTCTGAAATCAATAAAAATATATTTTAACAAAAAGAAATTGCAAATACCTAAGTCTTATATAATGTTTACATGGTAACAAATTATTCAGACTCTTGTTTGGTCTCTCTCTGCCTCCTTACCAGTTAAAGGGCAGTGTTTACCTCCACTTCTTTTTTATGGAACTACTTCAGATCAGTTCAACACATGTTGAGAACCTAGTAGTTGCCATGAACACAAAGATAAATAATTCAAACCTTCCACTCTCAAGGAGAGTTAGGAGTTAGGCAGATAATGAATGTGAAAGCATTTGGTAAACTGAAAAGCACTTTATAAATGTAAGGCATTGTTTTTACTGTTATTAGTAACACTAGCAAGTATTATTTTAACATACAGGACTTAGATTAGATTTGATGTCTGCTTTTTCTCAAAACACCTCCACTAGAAGTATAACAAAAGCCTAGAGCAATCCAAAAAGCCTAGAGGCAGCCTTTAGTAATTTTTTTCTGTTTTAGTCCAATGATTTAATGATCCTTGTTACTAACTTCAAAGGTAGTTCTTTGCTATTGACTTCAAAGTCAGCACGTTGGTGATCTGTGGTATGCCACAAGCTAATTAGCCATCCTGTATTTCACCCTTCTACCTTTGGAATTAGCACAAGGAACCAACCTCCTAGTAGAGAAAAGGAGAAACATTTTCTCCCCTCCAGAAGTCTATAAGTGAGTTTATTCTTTTTTCATCCCTATCCGTCCTCTCAAATTCACTACCCTGGCAAGAGTTGATAGATAACTACACATTCTGAGACACGTTCTAATTGTATAACTGAAAAAATTATAGACGCTTCATAAATAATCCTTATGATTTTCTTAGGAGCAATGTTTGAAGCAGGTTAGGTAGCTTTGGGAAAGCTCATGGGTAGATTTTAGAAATATGTTTGGTACTAATTCTTTATAATCAAGAAGCATATACAAAAGAATATGAGAGAATCTAGTTATTTTCTTGACTACAAACAAAATCATGTCTCTCTTTCTTTTCTAGGACAATCCATTTTTTGATCTGCACTTCAAGAAAGTGTACAGTTTGGAAGCATATAGTTGTGCTTCTAAATATGCCTTTGCCCGAACTGTAAATAAGCTGAATCATGCATATCTTAAGAAGGACTTACAGATCGTGAACTTTGATTCTACTTACATTAATGATGATTCTATTTGGTCCTCCAACAACAAGGATTGCTTGGTTCTTATGAGAATATGCTTTTATGCTTTCAATCTGCTGTGCCTGTCCCTCTGTCCCCTGCCACTCTGAAGATGCATTCCATTTTCTTCCATCCGTAGACTATGAAAATGGTTTCCTAAGTAAATATTGGCAGTCATGATTTTGTTTTTTTCCCTTCATCAGTGACTGTTATTTATATGGAAATAAAGTGATGCTTTGTGAATTGCAGGGAAATGTGTTTCAATGCAATCATTCAACATTTGGGACTTTTGCCCATGTATTCCTTGGAAACTTTAGAAGGGGTCAGATGGCTCTGCCTAAATTAGTATTCTACTAAAGAGTATCAAGAAGTATCTTAAAAGGCCTAAATATATGAGAAGACATCTCATGTTCATGGGTAGGAAGATTTGATATTGTCAAGATGTCAGCGCTACCCGAAGTCATCCACAGATTCATTGCAATCCCTATCAAAATTCCAATGGCTTTTTGTGTGTATGCATAAATGAAAAAGCCAGTCCTCAAATTCATATGAATTCCAAGGGGCCCCAAATGGCCAAACAATCTCCATTTTCAAAACTTACTGCAAAGCTACAGTAATCAAAACAGTGTGGTACTGGCTTAAGGATAGACATATAGACCAATGGAATAGAGTTGAGAGTTTAGAAATAAACTCATCATTTATGGTCAACTAATTTTTTATAAGGGTGCCAACCTCATTCAAAGGGGGAAGAATAATCCATTCCACAGTGGTTCTGATACAACTAAATATCCACGTACAAAAGAATGAAACTGGACCCCTCTCTTACACCATACATAAAAATCAACTAAAGTGGATTAAAGACTTGAATATAAGATCTGAAACTAGAAACTCCTAGATATTGCCTGCAGCAATTATTACTTTGATATTATAATGGTGATTTTCTATTAACGTAAATTTTCTACTTTTATTATTTGAGAAAACATCATATATCTGATAAGGGGCTAATTAATAACCAAAATACATAAAGAATTTATGCAAATCAATAGCAAAAAAACCCACACAAAATAATGAACCAATCCAATTAAAAATGGGCAGATGATCCAAATAGATATCTTTCTAAAGAAGACATACAGGTGGCCAACAGGTACGTGAAAAGATCCTTGACATCACTAATCATCAGGGAAATGCAAATCAAAATCACAAATATTACCTCACACCTGTTAGAATGGCTATTACCAAAATGACAAAAGATAACAATCATTGGAAAGGGAGAAAAGAAGATTCTTGTGCACTACTGGTGGGAATGTAAATTGGTGCAGCCCGTATGGAAAACATGGAGATTCCTCAAAAAATTAAATATAGAACTATCATATGACCCAGAAATTCCACTTCTGAGTATATATCTGAAGAAAACATAAATACTAATTTGAAAAGTTGTATGCACCCCATGTTCTTTGCAGCATTATTTAGAATAGCCAAGATATGGAAAGAACTTAAGTGTCTATCAATGCATAAATGGATAAAGAAATTACAGTGTAGCCTAGCCACTGTGGCTCAGTGGTTGAGCATCAACCTATGAACCAGGAGACTCTGGTTCAATTCCCGGTCAGGGCACATGCCCAGGTGGCAGGCTTGATCCCCAGTTGGGGGCATTCAGGAGGTAGCCGATCAATGATTCTCTCTCATCATTGATGTTTCTATCTCTCTCTCTCTCTCTGTTTCTTCCTCTCTGAAATCAATAAAAATATATTTTTTAAAAAATAAATGACAATGTATATAATATTCCTTTTCATATGCAACTCAATATACATTGAAAAACAAACAATTCAATTATATATATAATGAAATATTATTCAGCCATAAAAAATAATCTTTTAATTTGAAATAACATAGATGGACCTTGAAAGATAAATATGATCTCTTATATGTGGAATCTAAAACACACACACAACCACAGAGAACAAGTTGGTGGTTACCAGAGGGTGATGGAGGTAAAAAGAAAAAGTAATCAAAATAAATAATAAAATAAAATAAGATCAGCTCTCTGAGCCAGGCAAAGGGAGGGGAAACAAAGAAGAAAAATGTTTTAGGTGTATATATTTTGTGTGATTTCCTGCCTTCATTGACTTTCTCAATTATATGACTAGATATCCATTCTAGATAAGACAATTTCTCCTGTTCCTACCTCAAAAAGAGATGGAGAGAATTAAGTGGTAAAGCCAGAGCTAATACTGGGCACATAGTAAGTCCTGTTTAGAACATATGACCAGTGACACAGGCAATAGCAGCTCCAAGAAAGTGACCTCAGTAAGCACACAAAACATGTTCTTAAAATGAGTAGGTATAATAGCAGTTTAATTCTGTCAGTAACTAGGACATCCATTGAGTCATTTTTTAAAAAGAGTGTCAATACATTGAAAGATAAAGATTGAGTGCATTAGTTTGCGAGGGCTACCAATCAAGCACCATAAACTGAGTGGCTCACACAACAGAAATTGATTGCCTCGTGATTCTGGAGGCTGGAAGTCTCAGATCAAGGTGTCAGCAATATTGGTTCTGTGAGGGCTGTGAGGGAAGAATGTGTTCCAGGCATCTCCCCTGCATCTTCACATCATCTTCCCTCTGTGCATGCATCTGTGTCCAAATGTCCTGTTTTTATGAGGACAACAGTCATATTGAAGTAGAGCCCGCTCTACGGGCCTTATTTTAACTTGATTACCTCTATAAAGACCCTAACTCCGAACAAGGTCACGTTATGAAACAGTAGGGGCTAGGACTTCAACATATGGATTTTTGGAGAACACAGTTCAACCCATAACACTGAGGAATGAGTTGCAGAGGGCTTAAGGGGACGTGACAACTAAATTCAATGTGGGATCCTGGATTAGACCCTGAAACAGATATGGGTGCAATAACTGCAAAAATCTGAGTAAGATCTGTAAGTTAGTTAATGATATTATATTAAGGTTAATTTTTTTAGTTTTAAAATCATTGTACCATGGTTATGTAAGGTGTTAGCATTGGGGGAAGCTGGGCAAGGAGTGTGTGGGAGCTCTCTGTGCTATCTATACAATTGCTCTGTCAGACTAATTTTCCAAAATAAACATTTTAAAATACCTATCTGAATGATTTCTATGAAGCAGCTAAAAGATGAAGAAGGCTATCATATACACACAACATCAACATGTAGGGAAATGAGTTAGTTGCATCTCACTCCATGAAAGCAAGTCACTTGGTTATCTATCTGAGTTGAAAATGAAACAGCCATCTAGCTAAGGACAACAAGTTAAAACACCTTTTTGTCAAAGCAGATAGTTCAAATGATAGAAGGCTAGGCCAGTGGTCGGCAAACCATGGCTCGTGAGCCACATGCGGCTCTTTGGCCCCTTGAGTGTGGCTCTTCCACAAAATACCACGTGCGGGCACACAGTACAGTGCGATTGAAACTTCGTGGCCCATGCGCAGAAGTCGGTTTTCGGCCTGGGTGAGTCTATTTTGAAGTGGCATTAGAAGAAGTGGGGGGTGTCAGTTGGTCGGGCGACGGGAGACGCCGGCTCAGGCAGGCCCGCGGGATACGCAGCACGGGGGAGGCTCACGAGATTCATGCACGAGTTGAGTGAGCCAGTCAGTCAGCAGTCTCATTGTGCAGTGGTTAGTGCTAGTCACATCCGCAAATCACACGCGGGTGACAAAAGATAGATGAAACAAGTATACAAGACGAGTGTGGATGGGAGAGTTGGAAGGGGTCAACCTCAGCGAATGTACCTCAATCAGATTGAGGACGTTTTTAGCAAAGGCCAGCTTGGGAGTACCCTAATTAAGTTAATAACAATGTACCTACCCATATAGTTTAAGTTTAAAAAAATTGACTCTCAAAAGAAATTTCAATCGTTGTACTGTTGATATTTGGCTCTGTTGACTAATGAGTTTGCCGACCACTGGGCTAGGCAAACCTCATAAATCTTATGCCAAGTCTTTCATTGGCCTCTTCAACTAATAAAAACCTATCCATCTAGCTTAGCTCTGTGTTTGCTTCTCAGGTAAAAAGTTCAGATTGTGGTTAACAAAAGGGACCACTTCCTATATTGGAGTGATGTATCTTATTAACCTTTGAATTATACACAAGAGGCATACAAGATACGTGTATTTATTTTCTTGACATGCAATTCTTATAAAGGAAATCTGACTTTTTACGTACTTACTGAAAACCAGATCACATTTGCCTTATTTTTTAAATATATTTTATTGATTTTTTACAGAGAGGAGGGTAGAGGGATAGAGAGTTAGGAACATCGATGAGAGAGAAACATTGATCAGCTGCCTCCTTGCACACTCCCTACTGGGGATGTGCTCACAACCAAGGTACATACCCTTGACTGGAATCGAACCTGGGACCTTTTAGTCTGCAGGCTGACGCTCTATCCACTGATTCAAACAGGGCACATTTGCCTTATTTTATGTTTCTTCTCTCTCCCCTTCACATCCTCTGATTAGAATATTAAGCCATGTAAAAATACTTGTGGATATTGACAAACCCCATTATGTTTCACTGTCAAGAGAATAAGGTAAATTTTGTAGACATCCACAGATTTCAGTAACAAATCTTTTATTTAAAGCATATTGATGGAAATTTGTTCCAGGTAAACTAACTTTTTATTGCTGGCCTAATATCAAGTTTTTGTACATTGTTCTAATATAAACCATCCCAGGCTGACAACTTAGCAGACCACTTTTTACTGAATTTCTCCTAGCAATGGTGCTTTTCTATTTCATGGTTTGACTATCCCTGTTTGCTTTCTACTGACCTTAAATATTTTGCCTGAAAGACTGAAGATCTGTGGAAAGATAGGTAGCAAGTTATTATGGAAGTACCAGATTTTATATACATTTCTAAGGGAACAACAGTCATGGGGACTCATTCCATGCCTCTCCTAGGAAGTCCCTGATCCTTAAGGGCCTTCATTAATGGTAAAAATTAATCATCTACACTCACTGTCACTAAGTAATGATGGCAATAACAACAGCCTTGTCTTTGTACAGCTTAAGTGCTACTTATCAGAAAGTTATTGTTATTTAAGCACTTATTATTGGTATATGTGAAAATATATCTTCCCACCGAATTTTATCCATACAAATGGTAAAAACTTTATAACTCTTTGGGGAAAAGGAAATTTACACGTTTGAAGCAGAGCATTCAACATTAAATCTAATTTTCAGCAAAAGTGAATATGGTCAAGCCTGTGTAGTCATTTATGTTTATCTTGACGTGTTTACACTTCTAGGGTGCAGGTCTAGGCTTGCTGATGACATTGTTCCTGAATTCCCCAAGTGCAGAGAGTAGCAAATCCTATGGCCAGTGCTTGATCTGAGTCTATGAACAAAGTCATGCTGAGAATCATTAACCTCTACTTCAAGCCAGAACTTGTAGACTTTTGTCCATTATGGCCAATTCCCAGAAGAGATTTAGAATTAGGTAAGAGATGATCTGTGTACTTAGAAGAGAATCTCTCCAAATGTTAATGCGGAGCGTAGCACTGTATCTGTTATTGTAATATCACCCCACAATATGTACATTGAATAAGATAGCTGCACTAAAAAAAGCTTTGAGATGCAATGTGATTTTGCAAGCCAACCTTTGCCTTCCTTGTCTCTGTACAGCTTACTGCATTGCTTTACTATGTCGGATGTGCACCTATTATCTAGCTAATATTTATTTTTAATATTTATTTAATTAATAGCGACACAGGTAATTACCATCATCATTTAGTGGCTCCCTGACTTCCTTCTATAAAGCTAAAAAAAAGTGCTGTGACATTCGCTCTCCTCCAGAACTGAACACAATTATGAAGTCTGTTCTTTGCTTATTCCCTTGAGATAGTTTAGGTATTACACTTGGAGTCAATGTGATGAATCTGAAGCAAGACTTGCTTAGAAGCTGTTAACGCTGTTTTGTTTTTTAAGATTATGGCTGAAATAAAAACATTTAGACATTGAAAAAAAAGCTAAAAATAAATGGAGAGTGTTATGTGGGGATATTTACATCTATTTCTAATAAAGCCTAAAACATATACCAATTTCTCTATGTGCAAAGCAGTAGAGGCTCTTTCTCTCATGCTGTCACTGTTAAAGCCATTACAAAGAAAGATTCTGGAAAGTGGAGCACTGTGATACTTACTGTTCCAAAAATATTACTTGGTGTTCTTTGTGTCAATGCTAATGGTCTGACTTGTCTGAAACATTGTTCATTCCTTAGATAGGAATGTGCATAACTGAATAACAAGAGAACAATGCTAAGAAATAGAAAGGAAAAAAATCAAAGTAACTGGCATAATAAAAGTCCCCTAAATAGGGAATAAGAAAAAAATTAAATCGTGTAAACCCACATAATTTTCTCAAACATAAAAAGACCCCTTGGCTCCATAATCAAATTAAAATCAATCAGGCTTAAATTAGGAGGCAGTTGGACTGCAGTAAAGTGGTCTATACAAAAGTCCTCTTCTGCCCAGCTAGTATGGCTCAGTGGTTGAGCATCCACCTGTGAACCAGGAGGTCAAGGTTCTATTCTGGATCAGGGAACATGCTCAGGTTGCGGGCTTGGTTCCCAGTAGGGGGTGTGCAGGAGGCAGCCGATCCATTATTCTCTCATCATTGATGTTTCTGTCCCTTTCTTTCTCTCTGAAATCAATTTTAAAAAAACAGTTTTTAAAGTCCTCTTCTGTGAGATCCATGGAGTTTCTCACTAAACAAAGTCCACGAAGCCAGTTGCACTACCCACCCATTGGTGCTTCATCAGGCAGAGTCCTGGAGGCAGTAGAACACTTCTGTCCTTTCTCAGAGCTTTCAAGCTGAGGAGAAGGAGCTCCCCTTCATCCTCCCAAAGGAATGAAATGAGTGCAGGTTACTCTGAGCGCTCTAGGATCAAGTCTCCACAAGCTTCACACCTCTGCTCTATAGATGCACAGTACCGAGTGATTACTCTAAGGAAACAATTAACTTCAGTAATCCTGCCAATATTGTTAAATCATCAATATTCACTACTTTTGACCATTTAGAAGAGACTTTTCCTTTGGAGCCTATTGACAATAGGAGAATTATTTCAGGATATCCAAATATGCGATTGCCTCATACATGATGTATGTTAATATATGCAGCCTTCTGTCTATGAAAGGGAAGAAGGACTTCAGGGCCTGAATGACTATTGTACATTGTTTAAGAACATAAATCTACCTAATGTAATCTTCTGAAGTAACCTGCACGTAACACTAGCTACCATCTATTGACTGCTTTCTATGTGCTAAGCAATGTGCCAAGTGCTTTACAGGGAATAGCAAATTGTACAAGGTCCCAAAAGATGGGGATTATTATTTTGAATTTACAGAAGCTCGGACGAGTTAAGTAACTTGCCCTGTGATCTTTGAATCCGTAAAGACCAGATTTGAACCCAGGTCTGCATGACCCCAGTGACCATGTACTTCCCACTATTTTACGTTGCTTAAGTCTAATTCATGCAAATGACTCTGGTAACAGAAAGAGATATTCATTGAAACACTATGTGCCTACTACATGTCTTTGAACTAAATAATTAATTTGTGCCTCTGTTTTCTAGTCTTTTAAATGAGGATAATAAAAAATTCTTGCCTCATAGGGCTGTTGTGAGAACTAAATAGTTAATACATGGAAAATGCTTAGAATAGTACATAGAACATAATAAGTGAATTGGTTTGAATTCTAAGAACTGGGAATACATCATGAACAAAAGAGATAAATGTCCTTGCCTTCATAAAGCTTCATTCTAAAGAAAAGGAAAGAGCAAATAAACCAACAAACAAATATATGTCAGGATGTAATATCATAACATGTCAGGATGTGATAAGTATCATGAAGAAAAACAAAGCAAAACAGAAAGGCAAGAATGCTATGTTGGGGCACTATTTTAAGTAAGGCAATCATGGAAGACCTCATTAAGGTAACACCTGAACAAAGACTTAAAAGGGATGCAGTCATGTGCCATGAAGATATTTAAATTTTTAAAAACCATTCTAAGCAGAGGGAAAAGGAAGCGCAAAGATCCAGTTTGCCCAGACTTTTCAAGAACAACAAAGCTCTAAGGAACTAAAGTAGAATGATCAAGGGGGGAGGGAGAGGTAGTAGAAGATGAAGTCATGCTGGATGGAGAAAGGGGCTGATTGTATAGTGTTTTATAGGTCATTGTAAGAACTTTGGGTTTTACTCTGAAACTATTGGATAGTTTTTAGCAAAGTGCAACATGATTGCCCTTGTGTTTTAAAAATTATCCTTCTGGCAGCTTTGTTAAGAATAGACCTTAGGAAGGGTAGCAAAACGGAGTTAATTGGATGCAGTAATTCAGGAGAGACATGTTGGCAATAAAGTATAGCAATGGAGATGATGAGTGGTCAGATTATGGGCATACTTTGAAGGTAGAATCAAGAAGATTTCTGGAAAGATTAGATGTGGGATGTGAGAGAAAGAGATGAGTCCAGGACTGGCCTGAGCAGCTGAAGAGAGGGATACCATTAACTCAAATTCAGGGAGAAGCAGTGTTTAGAAATCTTGTGTGCATCCTGCTATATCCTTCCAGCCTCACCTCTTTTTCCACGTGTTGTGCAATGATCAACTCTTTGTAGGCATCAACTAGCTTCTCTCAGGAGCAACATAACATCACCTTGCCTCTCTCACTCCCTGCCCACTACTTGGGATACCTACAGAAACCAGCTCTCCACACTCATCTGCACCTAGAAGCATGTGGTAGACCAATGGTAGAAAAAACTGATGATAAACACTTCCCTCTTCCTTCTTCTTCACTCCAGTACAGAATCACGAGGCTTCTCAGAAGGTACCACAGGATCAACAAATCAGTTGCCCATGGCATATGTCAATTGAACAATGCATTCTTGTACTGGCTTTTCCTTCTTGTCTGTTTTGTTTACCCTGAGCCCCTTATTCAATTCCCTGAACTCATATTCTCATACCTTTGTCTAAAGCTCTGCTTTCAATGGAACTGTGGGCACCAAAAGTGGCTCTAGAAAGCAAACCCTCAGTCTGGGATTTTGGAAGCTGAGCCTACAAACTGATCACAAGACAATAAGGACCCCCCTGCTGGTTTTAAGTGTTTGGTGGTTGAAAATGGAAAGTGGTGATGATCCCTAACATATAGCAGCATCACAATTACTCAATTGTAGCAGATTGGAATTAGGTGCAGACAGAAAATGATTCATTGGATTATAGTGAGCATTCTGAAAGCAATGATAATTATAAGGGATGCTGACTTCTGTTAACTGCTTTGGAGATCTTAACAAAGGAAAATGATGGTCTCAGTTTGGCCAACAATCAAATTATGGCACACTGTGAAAGCAGGATAGCCACTGAGAAGCCTGTGCTAAAAATCAGCCCCAATATATAATCATAAGGGTGGCAGGTCTGCAAAGGAGTCTTAATGCACAGCCTTGAAACATCACCCATTGTCAATACCAGGGCCCTACTGTGAAAATGATAGGACTTTGAAATCTAGAATGTGGACATTTGTGTGGACAAGGCTTGTAATTTTAAACCCTCGGGTTTTAGTCTCCCACTGTGCCAACAGCCCCCTTAGGCTTTTGTTGTTGTTGTTGTTGTTGTTCCCTTAGTCCTGACAAAGGAAAGCAGCCTCTTCTTGTCTGGAAATGCTGCAAAGTATATATCTGAGGAAAGTGCCTCCTAAATGACCTTATTTTCCTCACTATCCACCCCCTCACTGACTTGAGCCTATAAGCAGGGTCCGATCTCAGCACAGCCTATGTTGGGGATTGCAATCCCCGCTCTAGAAAGAACTAGACCAGGGTTCCAATCTAGACCAGGGTTCCTCAATCTCAGCACCAGTGATCGTTTGGGCTGAATAAATCTTTGTTGTGAAGGGTTGTCCTGTGTATTATAGTTTGTTTAGCAGCATTCCTGTCATCTACATGCTTGTAGAACCCCGCCCCCGTCTCCAGACATTACCAAATGTCCCCAGGGATCAAAATCACCCCAAGTGGAGAATCACTGAATGAGACTAACTCAAACGGAATTACAGAACTGGCTAATATGTACCAAGAGGAACCATGGGACTGTGTGAGAGTGACTATTTAGAATGTTAAACCAGAGGAATCAGGTTATAAGGCTGGACAGGGGTGGACTTATGACATGGGCCATTTACCTGTGATTTTAGATTTAAGGTTTTAGTAAGAACATCTGGGGTCAGTCCTAATATACAGCCTTGGTGTCTCCTTAAGCTTGGAGATGATGATAGTCTGTGCTAAACGAGATGTTAGAACAATTCTGAATGAACACTGAAAAAGAAATTAAGAGATTCAGGGAAGCCAGAATGTTAGAATGAATTTATTATGTGAGACTAAAGAGCCACCATTAGAATGTTTCCCCCAAATAAACTACTGCACATAGCCTTTGTTTCAGCCTCTACTTTTTGGGGAATCCCGGAGGGGAGGGGAAAGTGGAGAATTTAATTTTTGGACATATAAGTTTGAGATGCTTAACAGACATCCAAATGGAAATGTTGGGGAGGCAATAGATACACAATCTGGAGTTCAGGGAAGAAGTCCAGGCTTCTGAAATGCAATTCACTTTCCAACTTTGAAGAGGGATGTAAACATAAAGGTTTAAAAAGGGAGGAGACAATAGCACATGCAACTGTCACATAAAGTGTTTCCACAGTAAGTGTTTTGGGACCAAGCAGGAAGGACCTCAGGGGTATTTGTAAAGATAGGACTAGACACAGATTCTGTCTTAAAAGGGAAGTTATTCAACGAAATTAAAAAGCATTCCAAGTAGCACTGACTAGAGCATATTGATATCAGTGGCAAACACGTCCCTAGTTCTGCTGATTTTTCCACCTAATTATATCTTTAGATAAACACCGGAAGACATTGCACAGCTCATTTGTCTCTTTCTCAGTGAATAGATCCCTGACAGAGTGAGTTATTACCTCTTTTGCGTTCCCATGGAACTTATCTACCTCTGTTGTTGGGTTTACCACACTATACTGCAATTTATCTACCTATTTAATTCTGTCTCCCCAATGAGAGTGTGCCCTCTTCTTAGTGGGATCTCTTTCTTTGTATCTCCAGCACCAACACAGTGCCTGGCATAGAGGTGGCACTGTTTGTCAAATAAATGAATCCATGCATGAATGGATCTCTGCAGAACCCTTGCAAAGCACTGCTTTTGCACTGGAGCAAAGAAATCACTCCTTTGAATTCCCAACACCTTACTTTGGTCAGTTACTTTTTTTTAATTCATAGTAGAGGCCGGTCGCACAAAATTTGTGCACCGGGGTGGGGAGTGGGGGGGGGGGGCGTCCCTCAGTTGGCCTGCACCCTCTCGCAATCTGGGACACCTCGGGGAATGTCCGACTGCAGGTTTCGGCCTGATCATCCCTGCAAGAGTGGACCTAAACTGGCAGTCAGACATCCCTCTCACAATCCCGGACCGCAATCCGGGACCGCTGGCTCCTAACCACTGGCCTGCCTGCCTGATTGCCTCTAACCGCCTCTGCCTTGGCCCCGCCAGCACGGCTTCATCTGGAAGGTCGTTCAGCTGTCCGGTCTAATTAGCATATTATGCTTTTATTATTATAGATGTATTTGTGTGTGTATCTTGTTTAGCCCTACCATACTGTGAACTTCTTCAGGGTAGATTCATGTCTGAATCATCTCCCTCCGCTCTGGCTGCCCTTCCTCCATCAAAGGGCCTGGCATAAAACAGGTGCTAAGAATATGGCGTAAATGAATCCCTTGCTTTGATAACAACATTTGTATCATCTATACTTCTCAAACTTAACTCTGCATAGGCGTCATCTCGTTAACACTTCATCGATCTCTTCTTTTTAAAAAAATTTTTTAAATTAATTTCAGAGAGGAAGGGAGAGGGAGAGAGAGAAACATCAATGATGAGAGGGAATCCTTGATGGGCTGCCTCCTGCACGCCCCCTACTGGGGATCGAGCCCGCAACCCCAGCAAGTGATCTGACCGGGAATCGAACCTGGACCTTCTAGTTCCTAGACCGGATCTCTTTTTAAATAAACCGTTAGGTAAATAACTCCTCTAGACAGTGTAACATCACCAGCTCCAAATCTTCAGGCGCCCAGGCAGTCTCTGAGCGACAGAGGCCCCTACCGCGAGGCCTGAGGCCCACACGCCCCTTCCGCGAGCCTTGCCCCGCCTCCCCACGCCCACCGCCGCCTCTTTTTCCTTCTCCGCCGGGTCCACTTCCGGCGTCGTTATCACGTGCCCGGATGTGGGAAGTGGTGGCCGCACCGCTTCCCGTTCACTGCTCCACTGAGGGGCGCGTCTCTGGAGCGGCGGCCGCCCCGCCCCGTCGCCTTTCGGTTTGGGAGGACCCGCCTGGGCCCCGCCGGGTGGGCCCGGCCTCGCGGTAAGCCTCGGGCCGCGCTGCCCAGCAGTCCCGGCGGCGGACGGACGAGCGGACCGCGGCCGCCGGGGTCTCGGGCTGCTCCCCGGTCCCCTGCTGGCTCGGCGCCCGCGTCGGTACCTCTCCCTCCGCTCTGGCCGCCCTTCCTCTCCCGCCTCCGGGTCGGGCGCAGGGTCCGCCCGGAGCCTCCCCAGCTCCTCGCTGCCCTGGGGCCGGGAGAGCCGTCCCCACACATCCCACTGTGGGTCCGCCCAGAGGAGCCAGATGTCATTGGGCAAACGACCCTGATCATGTGCTCTTTGGCTCGGACCTGGGCAGGAGGGCGTGACAGCACCTTCCCCTTCTTTGTCCAAATACACATTTTCTTCTAAATCTCTTAAGTGCATTTCCCTGTGTCCGTGCACGGTTTTCTCCGCCGGGTGACGGTGCTCCGCGGGCTGAGATGTCTTGATGGCATGCGGGGCCCAACCCACCCGGACGCTCACATGGACAAGCTGTTTGCCAGGAAATGTGCTGATCAAGCGGGATTTCAGGAAACGAGAGCCAACATAGAGTGTCTGACTGCCCCTGGAACGCGGTCAAACGTGGGTTCTTAAATCTGGAAAGTAACTTTAGAGGACAGAGTGATCTATCCACTGTCTTTACAGAAAGGTGCTTTGTAAAGGCTGTAAGAGTTCATCGCGTGACCCTTAGGATGTAAATGCCATGGAGGCACTGCGGTGGTGGTGTCTTCGTGAACTTGTGTAGTCTGTCGTGTTCATCGCTGTAACCTAGAACAGTGCCTGGCGCACGTTGTATGACATCAGTATTTGCTGAATGAATGGGGGCCACCTAGTGCCTTTCCTTATGCCTCACTCCTTTATGGGGTATGGCAAGTCCTCTTTTTCTTTTTCTACCACGAACCATATAGTCAGTTGTTGCTTTTAACCAGAGAGAAACTGTGTTGTAAACATTGGCCACTAATGGTCATTCATTTGGTCGGTTTTTACCACTCAGTTCAGGTTACCGCAGGAGGTGTTCATTGAATACCTACTAAGAAAGAACACAGAACTATACCAAAGCGCGTCTTTCTCTCTCCCCCTCCTCCCCCTTCTCTCTCTGTCTCTGGAGAGTTGTTGAGATGCACAAGCTTACACTCTCATGAAGCAGTTTGCAGCAAGTGCTTGACTGCTTAGTAAGTACAGTGAGTGCCACAGCAATGGAGAGATCAATTTGGAATAAGATCTTGATTGAATCAACTTTATGTAAACAGTGAAATATAATTAGGGGTTGGACAGGTGATATTCCCCACATGGAAAAGCACCTAAGCAAAGATTTTTAGGCCAGAATGAACAGCAGGGCTTGGAGTGGAAGGTTTGTATTCGGGAATACTAATAAGGGTTGAGCAAGAGTGTGTTTTAATGAAAGCTGTGTTTTAATATTCCTAGTTTGTTGAGTGTTTTGGGGTTGTGGGAGCTTGCAAAGAGATAACCAGGTATTGTACTGTTAAATAAATGTAATTGATGTGAACCTGGATTAGTGCGTTGACAGTGGGAACAAAATGTGTCGATGCGGGGAAATCAACAGAATGTGGTAGCAGATTTCATGTTGACAAGGGAGGAGGAGAATCAAATACGACAGATTTTGAACCTGGACATTTGTTTACAGATGTGAGAGTTGGGAAGATGGAACTACTAAGCTTAGGGAAGTTATCATTGTCATGTTATTTGGTTTTCATTTTAGTTAATTTATTAGATGCCTACTATGTCCTTGCCAAAGGAATACAAAGATGAGTAAGACATGGTCCTTGTCTACAAGGAGCTACTTTTTTAAAAAAAATATATTTTACTGATTTTTCACAGAGAGGAAGAGAGAGGGATAGAGAGTTAGAAACATCGATGAGAGAGGAACATTGATCGGCTGCCTCCTGCACACCTCCTACTGGGGATGTGCCCCACAACCAAGGTACATGCCCTTGGCCGGAATCGAACCTGGGACCTTTCAGTCCGCAGGCCGACGGTCTATCCACTGAGCCAAACCGGTTAGGGGCATACAAGGAGCTACTTTTAATGGGAGGAGAGAATACAACTAGCTAGAAAATATAGTTTTAAGTGCTGTGTTAGCAGAGTATAGAGGAAGTGTTAGAGAAGTGGAAAGGGAATTATTCATTGTGTATGTGTGACTGCTTCACAGATTTTGAGGGATGAGTTGGACTTTCCCAGAGAGAAAAGAATTCCAGAAAAAGGAAATTGCATTAATAAAACCTAGAGATAGAAAGAAAAGTAAACTGGCCAGTATCCTGTGTGGCTTGGGAATGGGGTGGAATAGAACTTTTAACACAGATGTAGGCCCTATAACATATTAAGGAATTGGTAACAAGGGAATTTTGTAATAAGTGGAATGGAGGTTAAGATGGGTGAAGATGGAGAGAGGTGGAAAAGAAGGCAATTGGTTAAAATTGTACTTCATGGCTTCTTTATTCTCTGCAGAATAGATGAAGTCATTTGCAGAGAGAGAGGAGGCTGGTACTGGAGTTGAGGGTTGGAAGAAAGAAATAAGGATTTGCAACAACACTAATGGGGAGTAGGAAGAGGAATCATTGAAGGAAATTTTAAAGAATTGCTGAGCAACATTGAAAGTCTAGCTTTGTTTGGATTTAGATATTTATAATGAACACAGTGAACAAGGACGTGTGGCCTTTTTAAGTGGTATATGGTAGCACAAGAGAAGTGGGGAAATATATACTGTTTATGGAGATTTGTAAACAGAGTGAACTTATCTACAAACAGTAAGATCTTGAAGAGGTAGTGTGGATATAGAGAAATGGACACTGCTCCCAGGCTAGGTTTGAAAAGAAGCTTGGGAGAGGTCAGATAGACAAAAGAGGAAAGAGAAGGAGGTCCGAAGACTCGAGGCTGAGATGAGGAGAAAGAGGGAATATCTAATTTTTGTAAGAAAAGCAGTTTTTTGAGTTGGAGCAAAGATAAAATTTTCACAGTAAAATAAAGGAGATACCTTGTTTACAAGTCTCCTTGTGTTATGAAAATTCATTCTATGTCATTTACTTAAAACATACTTTCTTCATTTTCTGTAGAAATGGTATCAGAAGTAGAAGTTAATTTCCTAAGCAAGCTCACATACATGAAATACTGCACTTGCATTGGAAAATAGTACTATATATTCACACACACACACTATATATGTATATATATGTATAAAGATACCTTTTAAAAATAAGATTAAAAATATTTTTAAAGATATTTAACTCAATCTGATATTTTTAAAAACATGTTGAATAACATGAGAAAAAGGAGATAAATGAAAACCTTTTTTTAAAAAAAATCCTTACCCAAGGATATTTTTTTCATAGATTTCTAGAGAGAGTGGATGGGGGTGGGGAGAGAAACATCGATCAGTTACCTCCCACACACACTCCTATGGGGTTGAGGAACCTGCAACCAAGGTATGTGCCCTTGACTGGGAATCAAGCCGTGATTCTTCACTGCACAGGCTGGTGCTCTAACCACTGAGCAACTGGCCAGGGCAGAAACCTATTTTTTTTAAAGCATCTTTTTTTAAAAAACATATTTTATTGATTTTTTTACAGAGAGGAAGGGAGAGGGATAGAGAGTTAGAAACATAGATGAGACAGAAACATCGATCAGCTGCCTCCTGCACACTCCCCACTGAGGATGTGCCTACAACCAAGGTACATGCCCTTGACCAGAATTGAACCCGGGACCCTTCAGTCTGCAGGCCAATGCTCTATCTACTGAGCCAAACCAGCCAGGGCAGAAACCTATTTTTTTTAATAGCAGTTTTATGGGGATAGAATTCATATACTGTAAAATTCACCCTTTTCAAGTGTATAATTCAGTGTTTTTTTAGTATATTCACACGGTTATACAACTGTGACTCCTGTAATTCAAGGACATTTTCATCACACAAAAAAGAAACCCCACACCCATTAGTCACCCCTCATTCCTCTTTCACCCCAGCCCCAGCAACAACACATCATTCTGTCTCTATGAATTTGTCTACTCTGAACATTTTATATAAGTGGAATCATAAAATATGTGGTTCTTAGTATCTTGCTTTTTTCACTTAGTATGTTTTCAGGATTCATCAATGTTTTAGCATCCATCAGTACTTTTGTTCCTTTTTATGACTGAATAACATCCCACTGTATGGATTACATGTCAATTTGTTTTATCAGTTCATCAGTTGATGGATATTAGAGTTGTTTCCACCTTTTGGCTATTGTGAATAATGCTGCTATGACCATGTACAAGTTTTTGTGTGGACATAAATGTTCAGTTCTCTTGAGTATATACCTAGGAGTGGAATTGCTGGATCATATGTTAAGTCCATATTTAACTTTTTGAGGAATCGCCAAACTATTTTCCAAAGTGGCTGCACCATTTTATAATAGCCAGTATGAGAGTTCCTTTTTTTCCACATCTTTACCAACGTTTGTCTTTACACTGTTACCCACCCTAGTGGGTGTAAAGTGATAGGTATCTCATTGTGGTTTTGATTTAGATTTTTCTAATGTTAATGATGTGGACCATCTTTTCATGTGCTTAAAATGCTTTGCTTGCCCGGCCGGTGTGGCCCAGTGGTTGAGTGTCGACTCAGGCACCAAGAGGTTGCTGATTCCATTCCCGGTCAGGGCACATGCCTGGGTTCCAGGCTCAATCCCTGGGAGGGGGCATGTAGGAGGCGCTGATCTAGGTCTCGTTGATGTTTCTATCTCCCTCTTCCTTCTTCTCTCTGAAATCAGTAAAAAAGATTTTTTTAAATTCTTTTCTCAGTTCTTAATTGGGCTATTGGTCTTTTTACTGTTGAGTGGTAAGAGATCTTTATATAAGAAATTTATATTTAAAGATTGAGCATGAGTTTTTAAATTTTTTCCTTAACTTTTTATTTTATATTATAATATTTGGTGAGCACTTCCAAAGATTTTAGAGTTTGATAACACTGGATCTCTAATTTCTTTTTCAGCTTTTTATTTTTATGATGTAGGTATATTAATGTATTAAATCATTCTTCCTATGCTTATTAGCCATAAATAAGATAATTTTTATCATAAATGGAACAATGTAAGATAGAATGATTTTGAGAATGAGCTTAATATATATATTCCGAATCTTTTCAGCTGAGTAAAGATGACAGCAATCAAGCATGCGTTACAAAGAGACATTTTTACACCAAATGATGAACGCCTACTGAGTATTGTCAATGTCTGCAAAGCAGGAAAAAAGAAAAAGAACTGTTTTTTGTGTGCCACAGGTGGGTATGTAGTAAGAAAAAGTTCTTGTTTGGCCTTCTTTTATTTTCTAGAGGACTTTTTTTCCTTTTTAAAATATTCTCATTGTTTCTCTAGCTGAAAAACTATTGGACCAGCAAATTTATTCTTAAATTTTTTTTTAATTGAGTATTGAGTAGATACAAAAGAATTTCTATTTTATCCTATCTAATAAAAGAGAAACATGGTAATTAGCCATACCTCCACTACCCTTCCCATTGGCTAATCAGGGCGATATGCAAATTAACTGCCAGCCAAGATAGCGGCCGGCAGCCAGGTAGCTTGAAGCAAACATGAGGCTTGCTTGCTTCAGTGACGGAGGAAGCCAACGTTCCCCGCCTGCCTTGCTGGCCTCTGAGCTTGCAGTTTAAGAAACATTGTTACAAATATAGAAGCTAAACAAAACCCCAGAATCCTGCTTTCAGCCAGCTGGAATCTCAGAGCTGGAGTTGAAACAGTGTTTCGATTATAGAACCCAAACAAACCAGATACCTGCTTTCAGCAGCCGAGGCCTCAGAGCTGGAGCCAAGCCTCAGAGCTAAAGCTGGCCCAGAATAAAAGGAAAAAAGGACAGGTTGGGAGCTTCAGTCACCCGCCAGCCTGAAAACAGCCCTCAGCCCCTCACTCAGACTGGCCAGGGACCCCAGTGGGGACCCCCACCCTGATCCAGGACACCCTTCAGGGCAAACCAGCCGGTCCCCACCCGTGCACCAGGCCTCTATCCTATATAGTAAAAGGGTAATATGCCTCCCAGCACCGGGATCAGCGGAGCCACGAGGCCTCCGGGCACCGGGATCAGCGTGACGGGGCAGCGCCCAAACCCCCTGATCACCCTGCGGCTCTGTGTGTGACAGGGGGCGGGGCCACAACCTCCCTATCCGCCCTGCTCTGTTCATGACAGGGGAAGGCGCCCCAACCCCCTGATCAGCTCTGCTCTGTGCCTGATAGGGGGGAGCTCCCCAACCCCCTGATCGCCCTGCGGCTCTGTGTGTGACGGGGTGGAATCGCAACCTCCCCATCAGCCCTGCCCTGAGTGTGACAGGGGGGAGTGCCCCAACCCCCTGATCGGCCTGCGGCTCTGTGTGTGACAGGGTGCGGCACCCCAACCCCCCCCCCACGGGCCCTGCTCTGTGTGTGACGGGGTGGAGCCATAACCTCCCCATTGGCCCTGCCCTGAGTGTGACAGTGGCGGCGCCCCAACCCCCTGATCGGTCCTGCTCTGTGGGTGACAGGGGGCGGTGCCCCAACTCCCCTATCAGCCCTACTCTGTGAGTGACGGGGGGAGCTCCTCAACCCCCTGATCGGCCCTGCTCTGTGCGTGACAGGGGGGAGCTCCCCAGCCCCCTGATGGGCCCTGCTCTGTGCGTGACAGGGGAGAGCTCCCCAACCCCCTGATCGACCCTGCTCTGTGCGTGACAGGGTACGGAGCCCCAACCCCCCTGATGGGCCCTGCTCTGTGAGTGACAGGGGGCAGCGCCCCAACCCCCTGATGGGCCCTGCTCTGTGCGTGACAGGGTGTGGCGCCGCAACCCCCTGATTGGCCCTGCTCTGTGCGTGACAGGGTGTGGCGCCGCAACCTCCCCATCGACCCTGCCTTGAGTGTGACGGGGCGGTGCCCCAACCCCCCAATCGGCCCTACCCTGAGCGTGATTGAGGGTGGCATCGCAACCTCCCGATCCGCCCTGCTCTGTGCATGACAGGGAGCGGCGCCCCAACTCCCCAATCGGCCCTGCTCTGAGCCTGACCAGGGGCTGCACCTAGGGATTGGGCCTGCCCTCTGCCACCCGGGAGCAGGCCTAAGCCAGCAGGTCGTTATCTCCCGAGGGGTCCCAGACTGCGAGAGGGCACAGGATGGGCTGAGGGACCCCCCCCCGAGTGCACAAATTTTTGTGCACCGGGCCTCTAGTATATATATAATGAAGACTAACCATACCATGATACTTGGGTTTTTACAGACTATTAATACTTTCAATCTGGTGGTTGTGAAATAGTATTTCATTGTGGTTTTAAATTGGATCTCCTTAATTAATAATGAGATTGAGCCTCTTCACAAATGTATTATCTATTTAGTTTCCTTGTCTAAGAAATGTGCCTGTTGGCCCTGGCCAGGTAGCTCAGTTGTCTGGATAAGCCAAGTTGCAGGTTCGATTCCCAGTCAGGGCATGTTCAGGAATCAATCAATAAATGCATAAATAAGTAGAAAAAATAAATTGATCTCGCTCTCTCTCTTTCTCTGACTCTATCTCTAAAAATCAATTTAAAAAAAGAAATTTGCCTGTTAAGACCTTTTTCTCATTTTTCTGTAGTGTTGCTTGTCCTTTTGATGTTTTAAGTTCTTTGTATAAGCCGAATACTAATCCTTTGTTGTTTATATGCATCCCAGTTTGTGGCTTATGTTTTCACTTTTTATGATGTCTTTTAATGAAATTTATTATTTTAATGAAATCAAATTAATCAATCTGATTTTTTCCTTCTTCCCCTTTTGGTGTTTTACTTAAAATATCCTTCCCTATCCTAGAGTAATGAAAGTTTTCACCTATATTATTTTCTAAAAGTTTTATAATTTTACCTTTTACATTATAGTCTTTAATTTGTTGTGTTCATGTTTGTAGTAATGAGTGTGAGTGTATCTGTTTCTGGGTTTTTTCTTACATTTGGTTTTTATTTTATCTTGTTGGTACTTTATTCTTTCACCTAAATTTTAGAATCAACTTGTCAAGTTCCAGATTTTGTTGGGATTTTTATTGGAATTGTTTTGAATCTGTAGTTCACTTTGGAGAGATCTTGCATTTTTAAATAGAGTCTTCTCTAAGAACATGGTGTAGTTCTCCATGTATCTGGGTCTTTTTGTAATGCCTTTCAGTAAGGTTTATGGTTGTAAAGGCTTTATTCCTAGATTTTTGATCCTATCATAGCATTAATATACTTTTTAAGACTTTATTTTTTAGAGCACTTTAAGTTTACAACAAAATTGAGAGGGAGATAGAAATTTTCCATATACCCCTTCCTGCCCCCACACATACATAGCTCTCCTTTTATTAATACCACTCACAATAGTGGTATATTTGCTACCAAAACAAACCTACACTGACACATCACAGTCACTCAAAGTCCATAGTTTACCTTTAGGATTCACTCTTGGTATTGTACTGTCTGTAGTTGTGGACAAATGTATAATGATTTATATCCATCATTAAAGTATCATACAGAGTATTTTCCCTGCCCTAAAAATCTTCTCTGCATTCTGTCTGTTCATCTCTCCCTCACTCCTGGCAACCATTGATCTTTTTACTCTCCATATTGTTGCCTTTTCCAGAATGTCATATAGTTGGAATCACACAATATGTAGCCTTCTCAGATTGGTTTCTTTCACTTAATGCTATGCATTTAGAGTTCACCCATGTGTTTTCCTGGCTTGATAGTTCATTTCTTTTTAGTTCTTAATAACATTCCATTGTCTGGATATACCACAGTTTATCCACTCACCTGCTGAAGGACATCTTGGTTGTTTTCAAGTTTTGGCAATTATGAATAAAGCAGCTATAAACATCAGCGTGTAGGTTTCTGTGCAGACATTTGTTTTCAGCTCCTTTGGGTAGAAGACAAAGAGCACAATGGCGGGATTGTATGGTAGGAGTATATAAATATACTTAAAACTCAACAAGAAAAAAAAGCTGATTAAAAAATGGGCCAAAAACCTTGACACCTCACCAAGAGGAGACACAGGTCACAAAGAAGCATATGAAAACATGCTCCACAAACTAAAACAATAAGCTAGCACTACACATCTATTAATACTCGATTTCTTTTGTAAGAAACCGAGAAACTATTTTCCAAAGTGACTGTACTATTTGCATTCCCACCAGCAATGTATGAGAATTCCTGTTGCTTCACATCCTCGCCAGCATTTTGTATCATCAGTGTTTCAGATTTTGGCCACATTAATAGATGTGTAGTGCTAGCTTATTGTTTTAATTTGTGGAGCATGTTTTCATATGCTTCTTTGTGACCTGTGTCTCCTCTTGGTGAGGTGTCAAGGTTTTTGGCCCATTTTTTAATCAGCTTTTTTTTTCTTGTTGAGTTTTAAGAGCTTCGTTTCTCAAGCAATCTGCCTCTGGCCCTCTAGTATGATTTAGAATTTTTCATTAGTATTCTGAGTATTCTTCAGTCATAGCATTTGTTATGAAATATTGCTCCTTTTTTAGTATAGTGTATAGGCACCTGACAGCTATATTTGCAATGAGTGAATGAATGAATGACAAATGAGTAAGTGAATAATATTTCTAATGTAAGTGTGTGTTTCATTCAACAGTGACAACTGAACGCCCTGTGCAGGTGAAGGTGGTCAAAGTCAAGAAATCTGATAAAGGAGATTTCTACAAAAGGCAAATTGCTTGGGCCCTTCGAGACCTTGCTGTGGTAGATGCCAAAGATGCTATTAAAGTACGGGTTTTTTTTAAGTGCTTTCTTTTTTTTACCTGTGTTCAAAAAGTGTCTTTCATTTTATGGCATAGTATTATGTCTTTTAAAATGGTCTAATCTTGCTGTTTTGTGATCCACTGGTCAATCAGCTAAATAAGAATTAGTCTAAACTGTATCATTCAACTTTCCATTCTCCCATTCCCCACTCTTAGGCTACTGAAAATAAGTACATATATATGTGTGCTTCATTGTTTTTGCTTTTTTTGAGCTACAGTTATGTTTGTGTACAAGACATAAACTAGAGCAAAATAACCTTGAATCTGTGCATATAAGTCAGGTATACTTAGTATAAAATCCATAAATTAGTACAGATTTAAAACAGAGTATTGTTGTTTTTAAAAAATCATTGTTCCAGGAAAACTTAGTTCAAAAAGACATGTAATACATGTTTTTCTTAGTCCTCACGAATTAATATGGAATCACCAACTGAAGTGCCTTTTGAGGCCATCGTCTGATGTTTGTGGCTCGATTAAAGGAAATGATAGTGAGTTACACACCTTATTTTAAGGAATTTCAAGAATAAGATATAAGAATATAAATATTACACCTTTCATTTAAGCCATATTCAAACTCCAAGAAAGTTGAATAAGATAATCATGTTAAAGGGCCACCTTTATTACTGACAATGCATGGATTTCCACAGCAATACCTTATTCAGAGAAATCAAGGAGAAGTCTCTGATTAACTTAGGTGCTTCCCCTCCTCCTCTTCCTCTGCAGCCCAAAGGCAACCCCAGAGCTCCAGAGAATGCTTGGTACCACATACACTGGCACTGTTGATGGGGCTAGCAGCAAGGTTTGCATTAATGTCACTACAGGTGCCCTTTGAAGTCTCATACATTTATTAAAAAGATACAAAGAAGTAAAAACTACCTCTGTAGAGTAACCTGATAACATAAAATTCTTGTTTTATTCTTACCCTGGTACCAACCTGTGAGGAACTGAAAACTAGACAGAATGACAGGGAGTTGAGTCAGGTGAAAAATAATGTTCTAATGAAGCTAAAACAACTTTAGGAGAGCCCTGCATATCTGTAGAATTCAGATTTGTTTCAAATAGAGAAAATGCCTTTAAGTACAAACTAGGCCTTTGCTTTTATTCCTAAGGAGCACCCCGTTTTTAGAAAACTACAGAAACGGGTTTTGCGGGTGCTTTGAGTGTATGTGTATGTTTGGAAAGAAAATGAAAATGGGATTTTAAAAATACTTGAATAAATTATTTAACAAATAATTTTTGTTACTCTGGGGAGGGATCAAGAGTAGAGACTCTTTTGGTAGGTTTCTGTTTAAGAGAAAATACTTTAAGGGCTTTTTAGAAACTTACCTTTATTGAAAAGCCTTTTTTCCTTCAATAGATTTGCACTTCATAACCCCATTGACTTGCATAATTTGCTAACTTGGCTGAATGCTTATTGGAATGCTTTCTCACAGATGACGCCTCATTGCTGACTTGCTTAATGGACTTTTTTATTTTATTTTATGTAGGCACCTTGATGTGTATATGCTATATATGGATATATAACATAAAATTTTTATACCTAGCCAAACATTAGGCATTTAGTATCACACATTGATTTGTGTGAGTGTTGCCACTGGAGCACTCAGCTTGTTTTATGGCATTATGGGAAATATTCCCAGAGAAGAGACCATTTCCCATCAAGTTTCATATTAGTTGCCAATACTCTTAGATTTTTTTTTTGTAAGTAATAATGCAACTACCTATTCATTGTAAATGTAGGTTTTTAATCTTTTGACATTCAGTTCTGTTTATTGAGATATAAATTAAATTGGTAGTTCCATGCTACTATAATATGATTGTGCCATGCACAGGTCAAATCCTGGTCCCTAAATTATCTCAAGTCTTCACAGTATAAGTCTGATATAACTTCCCTTGCCTTTAAGGTTTTTATTTACATTTTGTTCCTCCTAAATAACACTTTAAATTAATTGAATATATTAGCCTTCTGTAAACTATTAACATTTGAGTCTATTTTTTTAAATTCTTTGGATATGAAGAAGAGTATATGTCCACATGTTTTCATTTTTATATTGTAGTAAAGTAGTTTTACATTCAAGGGAGAATTAGCCTGGCATGAAATTATTGCTGTAATGTGGCTCAAGAGACATGTAGAAATTATAGTGCAATATCTTCACATCAGATGAGCTTCTTTTTGACTTTTGAGACACCTTTAATCATTCTCTATTTTCAGAATTGAAAACAGTTAGGGGCAGTCTCTGCTTTTTACCTGACCTGTTCTAGAGAAAACCACATGAGGATATAGATTGTATTTTTTCTTATATGTTATAATTAGAGATATATTCTTTATCAAGGAAGTAGTGTCAAATCATAGTTATGAATAAAGTACATTATCAAAGAAGAGGTAAAACTCTAAAACCCCATAGGCAATTTAAAAAGAAAAATTAGGTCTGCATCCAGTGATGGCGAACCTATGACACGCGTGTCAGAGGTGACACGCGAACTCATTTTTTTGGTTGATTTTTCTTAAATGCATTTAAATATATAAAATAAATATCAAAAATATAAGTCTTTGTTTTACTGTGGTTGCAAATATCAAAAAATTTCTATATGTGACACGGCACCAGAGTTAAGTTAGGGTTTTGCAAAATGCTGACACGCAGAGCTCAAAAGGTTCGTCATCACTGTCTGCATCAAAGCTAGAGACCATTGTAATTTTGCAGATTAGGAAGCTGAGACACAAAGCCATTAAGTAGACATCCTATACTTTTACTCAAAGAATTCAGGGAGACAGGAAGAAAATGACCAAAACACTGTGTTGTTTTTAATCTAGCTTCTTTTGGGAGGTAAACAATGTTTTTGCTCTAAATTGAATTCTCTGAGCCATTCTCTATAAATCACTTAGCTGATTTTTAATGGTAATTTTTTTTTCCCAAGAACAGCCTCAACTTCTTTTTGTTTTATTGAAATGTAGATTTTACAGTAATGAAAATGGGATATAATTAAAAACAATATCTTGTATATTTTTATTTCAGGAAAATCCTGAATTTGATTTACATTTTGAAAAAATATATAAATGGGTTGCCAGCAGCACTGCTGAAAAGAATGCATTTATTTCATGCATTTGGAAATTGAATCAACGCTATCTCCGGAAGAAAATTGATTTTGTCAATGTCAGTTCACAGCTTTTGGAAGGTAAAGTTAAATAAAAATGTCCATGTGAAATCAGTTTTATCTATAGCTGAATATATAATTTGATTTTATTCAAAGTAATTAGAACACTGAGTTACCTTTTTGTAAAAGAATTTAAAGACAATTTTTATTTCAGAAGTGATTATTCATTATAGGACCATTATAGATAAATGATACATTAAATTAAATAAATAAAAATCACATAAACTTAATCCTCAGAGATAACATTTTGTTAGAATTCTTCTAATCTATGCATATATACTTTTGCAAATAAAGAAATTTACATTGTTTTGTAACTTACTTTCTCATATAATGTATCATGAACATTTTCCATGTTATTAAATACCCAACCTTATTTTTAATTTCTTTCTTTTTTTTTTCTTGTTTATTTATTCTTTTACCCAACCTTATTTTTAATGGCACCATAGTATTCCATTATATGGGTATGCTATAATTTATTTAGTCATTTACTTTTAATTTTCCAATATTTGCTTTTTTTAAATATATATTTTTATTGATTTCAGAGAGGAAGGGAGAGGGAGAGAGAGAGATAGAAACATCAGTGATGAGAGAGAATCACTGATTGGCTGCCTCCTGCACGCCCCACACTGGGGATAGAGCCCACAAATTGGGCACATGCCCAACCTGGAATCAAACCATGCTCTCTGGTTCATAGATCGGCACTCAACCACTGAGCCAAACCAACTGGACAAATCTTGGCTTATTTTAAAAAACTCTAAGATGAAGATCTTTGTAGCTGTATTTTTGTGCAGAGTATAGTTGTATAGGTGTAATGGTTAAAAACACAACTCTGGAGGGAGATTGCCTGGGTTCAGATCCTGGCTTTGTCACTTACTAGCTGTGTGACTTGGATTATTCTGTGTTTCAGTTTCCCTTATCTAAGAAATAGAGGTAATAAAACTATCTACCCTATAGGATTGTTGTGAGGATTAAATTACTTAAAATATAAACATGATTAGAGCAATGCCAGATATATAGTAAGTACTCAATAAATATTAGTTATTATATTATCAGGATAAAATCCTTAGACATGAAGTTAATTAGGATAATTTTGATCAGTATGTCTTCAGGAATGTTACTACAGATTGTTTTGTGATGCAAGACAAAAACTTTACTGTTAATTATTGAAAATATATGAGATTTTATTCTTTTAAACTTTCTTTCTTAAAGATATAACATTGTAAGAAAATGGTACTCTAATGCCTTGTAGATGCAATTTGTGTTATATTTTTTATCTCAAAAAAAAGCAGTTGAAAGGACAGAGTTGTTGCTCCTCTTTATTAAGGAAAAAATTAGATTGTCCTAAGTTGTATATTAACATTTAAAAATAGAATCTTCTATTTTGTCAACATCTGAAATTGCCAATATTCATCCAATCTGACCTATAAAAATAGCAGTTTCAGATGCCTCAAACGATTCCTTTTCTTAGTCACTTGCGTCTGTCTTTTCTCTATGTTGTACTTTTTTTGTTTGGCCATGGGTCTTTCTCTCCTTAAATGTAGTATTCTTTCTCATCAGTTATAAATTAGTGAGCCCATTACTGGTTTCAGGCTTAATGCTTAGAACTTGCAGAGTCAGGTCACATCTGTTAGGCCTTGTGCTCCTTCCCCCAGTAAAGCTGGCCTTGTATAGGAGCCCTCAGAGTTGCCCTCTCACCAACATCAGACTCCAATGTCTTGGTGATAGAGTGTGTTGAGGGAATGACCTTCAAAAACTGTATGGTGGCTTGTCATGCCTTAAATAGTGGTTTAATTTTAACTGGCATCTATGTATGTATGTATGTATGTATGTATCTATCTATTTATTTTTAAATTTCAAGGTTGAACATTCTGTTAAGTGAATTTCAAAGCTTTCTGTCCTCTTTCCAAATATTACTTATCTCCAGATGTTATTTATTGCCTAATATGTATTTTAAACCAATATATTTTATGAAGTCAACAATATGGGAAAATACATATCCTGCCTATACTTATCTCATTAAGAAATATTACCAAAATTAAAAATGAGAAGAATATTACTGTTAGTGAGAATGAAGTGTCTATCTTAAAAAAAAAAAAAAAAAAAAGACAGTTTAGTTTTTCAGGGCTTAAAACAAAGGTGTAGACGTTTTCATTTTTATAAATATTAACCCAAATTGAGATCAATTTTAAGAATACTGAGAAGATCTTTAAGGGTCTCCTTTTGAAAATCACTTTCTATAAATCAAATAAGCATTGTGTTGGCTTAGTGGAGTTCAGTTTACAAACCTGTTTTAATGTTTTACTGGACTTTAAAATCATGGCCATTAATTCCCATTTAAAAAAAAATAGATGTCTCTAATCTTTGAGTGATGTTAGAAACCAAACAATGATCACCATCTCCTTTTAAGAGATAATCATCCAAGTAAGTAAGACTGTTCATTGTGAATGTTAGCAGTAGTGATTTAGTAGTTTTTATTCTCAGCAGAATATAATTTTTAAAAGAGGACTTTGTTAGCAGTTGAAGTAGAGTGAAATATTTGGTTGGCCTTTTCTTTTTCACTTTTGTAATCAGATTTTTTTTAATCTTTGAGTTGAATCCTTAAATGCCAGCTCAAACTGATATCTTAAGTGTTTTTTAATTGCTTCAATTTTGTCCTTTCTAACAGTGTTTTATGACTAATCCTTTGTGAGGGTGTGTCGGTCCTGGTAAAGAAAGGTTTGGGCCTTGAGTGAAAATAACTAGACTAATGCATGAGTCACAACTGACCTAAAAATAATCCCCAGGAAGTGATCTGTTTCCCAGTTTTCTCCTACAAGGACTAGTCAGTAGTGTTTCTTAAAAGACTAAGAGAAAATAGAAAGATAAATGTATTTTTAGTAACTGTCTGAAAATGAGTAAGAAAAATAAACTCTGGAAATGTAGCTTCTTATGGATTTTTCCACTTTGTAGTTAATTTTGACATTGTCTTTTAAACCTTGATTTATCATGAATGAAATATGGGTAGTATTTTAAATATTTAAGCCTGTATACTTTTCTACCCAGCTAATATTCTTTGCTTACTTTCCTCTGCTTTTTTCATACCTTTTTACTCTCCAGAACTGCCTAAAGTTACAGAAGGTGCGTAACACCTTTTCTTCTTATTCTATTCTGTATATTTTTATTACTTGCCATTGTTACGTACTATTGGTTGCATATTTTATGAAATTGTGTTCAGGGACAAGTTTATTACTACAAAATCCATACGGTCATAAAATTAATGATACTATTAATTATTAATTTTCAAAGAACTGTTTCATGGGAGAGAAAATACTTCTGAAACAGTTATGAACTTTTAAAGTGTTTATTTTATTTTTTTAGTGTTTGTTTATCTTACATATCTACTTGTGTAAAGAGCTGTACAGAATGTTTGGGATAGTCCCTGCTCCCTGGTGGCTAGTAAGCTGTCACACATGACAGTTTAACATTTCCACAATGAGCTAAAATGGACTCATTCAAAGGACAAGGAGCTTGGTGATGCCTCTCTAAAGAACTTATAATTATATACTCTAATCTGCAATTGCCTGTACCAAAAGTTTTAGTTTCCTCTTTTTTTTCGGTCTCAGATATTAGCTAAATGTGCCTAATTATCAATTCTTAAGAGTCCTTTGTTACTTAGAAATAGCTGGTTTTTGTTGTAGGATGAATTAACATGTCAAGTTATACTGAATGTAAATATTTTCATAGAAAATAATGTATATTTAAAGCATCCAGAGTTTGTGATTTAAATTGTGTCCCATTGAGTTTATGAAAATCAGTAACTTTATTTAATAGAGATTTATTTAGAGGATAAAAATTATTTTTTTTAAAACAATTTTTTTTTAATATATTTTATTGATTTTTTACAGAGAGGAAGGGAGAGGGATAGAGAGTTAGAAACATCGATGAGAGAGAAACATCGATCAGCTGCCTCCTGCACACTCCCCACTGGGGATGTGCCTGCAACCAAGGTACATGCCCTTGACCGGAATCGAACCCGGGACCCTTGAGTCCGAAGGCCGACGCTCTATCCACTGAGCCAAACCAGTCAGGGCTATTTTTTTATTTTACCTCTTTTAACCTCAAGTTTTATGTAAAATCTCACATGTAAAGTGTATTCAAAAAATTGAACTGAAACATTTATCTAGAAAGCACCTCAGATTTGATCTCTTGGTCTTTTGTTATGAAGCATAAGGACCCATGTAAATTTCTGAAATTTTAAATAGCTATGTTGTTGTTGCTCTTTTCACTATAGAGTTGTTGAGAAAGCTTCAATAGCTGATCTTTAGGAATTTTATCAATGCATGTGAAACTTTTTTAAACAAAGAAACGGAAATTTCAGTTAATATTTTCAGTGCCCTAAATTAATTGTGAATCATAGATGCATTTTTTAATTTCAATTAAAAGTTACTGAAAAACAAAACAAAACATAGTTACAAAGGTGAAAAGAACAAAAATAACAGAAGAAAAATGTTACCTGGATAATAAGGAAAGCAAATTGTTTTCTTGTGTCCTACATTTTTAATTGTTTTGTTAGAGCAACAAGTACCTCAGGCAGGATAAAAAAGGCTAGGCTTGTTTCATGTGTTTTGTTTCTGTTTTTGTATTTGTTTTTTAGTTTAATTGTGTTTGGGGAAATTGGGACAAAACCTATTTTAACACAAGTCACTGAGTTAAACTGCATGTTTTTTTTTATAATAAACATTAACAGGTGCCATTTTTTATAAAAATAAGTTTTTCACATATTTTGAATCACTTTCCTATTTTTCAGCCACTAAATGTGACCTGTGTTTATAATTGACCTTACCTATAAGTACCATGTTACTGTCATTCCTACTTTTTTACTATTTTAATTTTTACCTTCTTTAAGAATCTGTTCCAAGTGGAGAAAACCAGAGTGTGACAGGAGGTGATGAAGAAGCAGTAGATGAATACCAAGAGTTAAATGCAAGAGAAGAGCAGGATATTGAAATAATAATGGAAGGCTGTGAATATGCAATTTCTAATGCTGAGGCCTTTGCTGAAAGGTTGTCCAGAGAGCTGCAGGTGCTAGATGGGGTAAGACTATTTTGTAATTTATGATTAGTGATGTGTAGTGGATTGAGAAGACTGGTGATAATCCCATTTTACTGCCTCCTGTGTGATATTGCTGTCTTTATTACCTGCTGCCATCAGTCTTTCACTGTTCTTGATCAAATGTCAGAACCATTCCTGCCAGTTAGGCCAATGAAGGCAGTTGGCTAAGGTTATGGATTTTGAGAGGTTCTTGATATGAAATGAAGTAGCCAGCCAGAAACCAATTTAGGATTTGATTTACCCAGCCTCTGAAACACCTCAGAATAGTTCAGTGCAAAAGAATAGCATTATTGTGGGTTGGGGGCGGGGGGGGGGGTACAAATTAGAGAGAAATTGGGCTGAAATAAGGGAATCATTTACCAAAAGGGAGCAGAATAAATGTGGTGAGAACAGGAGAGTCAGGGGGAAAGGATGTTTGACTCCTCTTCTGAAATGTTTTAGAATAGATCCTTTAACTTTTATACACAGTTTCTGAGTCTATATCTAAATGCACACCTTTAGGAAGTAGAGAGCTAAAAGGAGCAGTGGTGATGTGAAAAAAATCTAATATGAACACTGGGAGTTTTTTGTTTTGTTTAGACGAGGTAAACATTTAAGAAAAACCTTCAGAGAATAAGGAATATTTTAAGAGTTAAAGAATTTGGTATTTTAACTTTTTATTCCTTGTCCAAGCTTTTTCCTCATAACATGTTACCTGCCTTCTTAATGTTGCTTAGTGGTTTATATTTTCTAATTAATATTGCATATATGTTTCAAGTCATCATATTGCTTTGCAGTTTAATTTTGGATTTGGCAACTTCTATATTTCAGGGAATTAAAAACAGTAATCAGAAACATTTAGAAAACAGTGATAAGGGAATGGTGGTTTGTTACTGCTTTGCCTAGAAAAAATATGTAGTTGCAAACAAACAAAAAAAGAAAAAAGACCATAGAAGAAACTTTCTTATGGCATATGCTCTTCCACATCCTATTAGTACAAATTGTATTGCAGTTACAAATTAGTTCCATGCAACCTCATTGACTGGTATACCACTGCTAGCCTCTTGCCTAAGCCCCAAGGTGTTACATAGGTGATTTTGCTTTTGTTTAGGGTTTTACATAAATGTTAAGAAATATAGAAAATTCCTATAGCTAGTAGAATTGGAAGAAATGTTGGCAGTGACATAGTCTATGGCCCCACAATTTACAGAAATGAGAATATACCATTACTAATCTATAATAATAAAAGCATAATATGCTAATTAGACCAGACGACCTTCCGGATGAAGCGGAGCTGCAAGGGAAGCCCGGGTCCTGGGTGCCAGAGGGAAGCTGGTGCCAGCAGCCAGAGGAAGGAAGGCCTCCTCTTGACGAATTTCCTGTATCAGGCCTCTAGTGATATATAATGGGGCAGAAATGCACTTGTACAGTCTGTGAAAATATAAAATACTGAGAACTGGTCCCTAATCTTGACATAGAGGCAAGTGTACCTTCTTGAAATGCTTTGTAAAAAGTGGAACATAGCCCTGGCCAGCATTGCTCAGTGGTTAGAGTGTCAGCCTGAGCACCAGAGGGTCAGAGGTTCAATTCCAGGTCAAGGGTACATACCTTGGTTGCAGGTTCAGTTCCCGGCCTGGGTCAGGGTTTGTGTAGGAGACAACCAATCGATATGTCTCTCTCACATCGATGTTTTTCTCCTCCTCCCCCATTCCCTTCCACTCTCTGAAAATCAATGGAAAAAATATCTTCACTCCTCAAGTGAGGATTTTAAAAAAAAGAAGTGGAATGTAAACATAATGATGAACCAAAGTGATGTGTAGATGTACATACCAGTCTTTGTTATTCTACTGTCAAAGAGATTTGTCAGTGTTTCATCTTTATACTTTTACACATTTAAGTACTATACAATGTTACTTTTGTTTTTAACTTTGCAGGCTAACATCCAGTCAATCATGGCCTCTGAAAAACAAGTGAACATCCTGATGAAGCTGTTGGATGAGGCTCTACAGGAGGTAGATCAGATTGAATTTAAACTCAGCAGTTATGAGGAAATGCTCCAAAGTGTGAAAGAACAAATGGACCAGATCTCTGAAAGCAACCACCTAATTCACCTTAGTAACACTAACAATGTAAAACTCCTGTCTGAGATAGAGTTCCTTGTGGTAAGTGTGGTTATAAATTACCAACAGCAAAAAATAAATAAATAAAAATCTAACAGATAATATGTAAAACCCACTTGTAAACATTTTTTTGATTTTCTTATGAGAGCAAGGTTTAAAATAATTACAAATCCTAGTGATAAGAATGAGTAGCCTGTGAATTTCCCAAAATTGCAAGTGCCAATGTTATATTTACATATATTCCAGAACCACATGGACTTGGCCAAAGGTCATATAAAGGCCCTTCAGGAAGGAGATCTTGCTTCTTCTAGAGGCATTGAGGCCTGCACCAACGCCGCTGATGCTCTTCTGCAGTGCATGAATGTAGCTCTTCGACCAGGTGTGTTCATTGGAAATGGTAAATGTGACCAAGGATCGGCGATTAGTTTATAATTTAGCAAAATACTTTTGACAAGAAATACATGGGGCAAGTGGTTTAAGGTTACGTGATTAACTATTCAAACAAGTTTCACTTATTTCCAAACATATTTCTATTGGCACTAAGAACTTTTTCATTTCAGTTCCTTCCATCAATGATCCAGGTTAACACCATGATTTTTCTTCAGTACAGTCCACAGAACCTGGCACAAAGTAGGTGCTTTGGTTAGACCAGAGAGCACAAGGTTTTGCTAGGGCTGTGATTCCAAAACTTGACTTGGCATCAGAATCACCTAGAAGGCTGGTTAAAATACAGATTGCCAGCCCCCACTCCCAGATTCAGTATGGCTGGGCTGAGGCCTTAGAATCCACATTTCTAACGATGCTGAGGAAATATCACTCTTTGAGAACTACTGTGCTATACTGTTTTTCCCCTTACCAATAAACCAGTAAAACTTTGGGTTCTTCAAAACTGAAATATGGATACTTTTATGAATATACCCATGAAACATCAGGGAAATCTTTTTACCCATGAAAGCAATCAAGAAATAATCTGATTTCAGGCCATGACATGCTCCTGGCAGTCAAACAGCAGCAGCAGCGCTTCAGTGATTTGCGAGAGCATTTTGCCCGGAGACTGGCCAGTCACCTCAACAATGTTTTCGTTCAACAGGTAATTTTATTTTATTGTTAATACTGGCATGTTCTTGTAGTTGTTCATATGTTACCTTAAATTTAAATCCCTACAAAAAAATTGTATTTCTTTGGGATCTCAGCATATTCTTCCCACATTTATTTGATTTTAAGATTTTTAATTATGTGCATATTTGCTCATAGATGTATTTAGCACCTCAACTGCCTCTGTTGATTCCTTTAACTAAACTTTTCTGATTCTAGAAATCATATAAATAACTATGCTTTTTTACTGCATATACCATTAAGATACTAAGTCCAAACTTGTTACATGTTTACTATTTGGCCTGTTTTATTTTTCAATATTTTGAAATAAGAACCAGGATTTGATTCAGTGTATGAAATGTTTCATTGGCTCTGTGTACTTATATACATGAGAAAAATGACTATAGCACAATTGTAAATCCCAGTAGATTTAATCTCACATAAATTATTTATCTACATTTTTATATGGAAAAGAATGTTATAATTAAAGTTGTGGCAATAATATTAATAATATTAGAGTACATTAGAGGGATTTGATAAAAGGCATTTTAATATCTGGTATAGTAAGCTAGGTTTCTTATGTTCTTTATCTCTGTTATTAGGGTTATTGGGGAAAAGGAATTGTGGGAAATTTTGTTCATTAAGAAATGCTGTCTGAAACATTGGATTCTTATTTTGTTTTCAATTGTATTTACTATATATTTTATTTCTGATTAGTTTACTCAGGCTCTCCTTCAACTCTATAATAGGTCCTCCTTTCTTTCGGTGCCTGTGAGTACATGAAATTTGGCTCAAGCTTCTCTGATTCTTTTTATTTTTCTATAAGTTTGCTAAACTTAACAGCCACAGAATCTTTATAGATTATAACTTGCTGACTTAAGCTACCTGTTAACCATATTTGTAGCCATTTTTTAATGTCCCATAGTAAAAATTTATTTTGGCCAAAAAGGCATTTAATCTTATTCTGCTTGGCCTTTCTTCTTGTCATTCTTTTACTCACTCCTTCATTTATTTAGAAATCATTTGCCAGGTGATTGAAATTCATACCAGACATTTATTTGGGATAGACGAGCAGCTGATCCTGCCCTCAAATAGCTGACAGTCTAGGGAAGGGAAATAGATAGGAACGGTAAATGTTATGATAATAGTATATGGGAGCATAAAAGAAGATGATCTAACTAAGCATGTGAGGGGGAAGTCGGGAAAGACTCTCTTAACATTTCACTTAACATAAAAAGTGTTGAGAAAAAAAGTAAATCTAGAAGTCACATAGGAAATACTAATTCACATTTTTCTTATAGGATAATTTCAGTAATATCTATAACCACATAATTCCTTAGTTTTTAAAAATGACAGTGATGTTATCCACATTTGTTAGTGGTATTGGAAATACCAGTTCATAAACAATAGTTCTTTCTGCACCCTTAATTGTTTGTTATAACAATCAAATATTTATTTTTTGCTTCTTTGCCTTATAAACTAATGGCTTGTTTAAAATGAATGCTTCGCAGTTCTGAAAATCTAACACGTATTGTTACATGTGAATGATGCATGTTAAAAATCACAATGTTACCATACCCTCGGATGTGCTGAAGAAGGTGGAAGAGGATGTCTCAAGTACAGAAAGTAGATTTTCTATGTGTTGAATTCAGTGCATCAGGTCAACTAGCAAGAGTCGGGAAACCTGGATATTTCTATTCCTGGTTGTGGGACAAACTAGTTGGGAAAATTTGATTACCTAATTATGGTACATTTCTTTGTCCAATTTTCATTGTGTGCCTATTACGTACATAATGTAATCCATATGTAAGAATAAGAAGTAGCTCCCAGCCTCAAGATGCTTGTAAGGAGGTTAATGTACTTAAAGCTCTATAGCAATGTGTATATTAAATTGCTAATTGTATAACTACATATACAAAATACAGTGGGGCCTTGACTTACGAGTGTCCCGACTAACGAGTTTTTCGAGATACGAGCAGTCTCTCGGCCGATTTTTTGCTGTGAGTTGCGAGCTAAAATTCGGGTTACGAGCCAGCTTCAGATACCCCACCGCTAGTTGGCGCAGCGAACATCACAGTGAACGCCACAACATCAGCCCAGCATCACGTGTCTCACTTGTTCACTTTAAGATTTGACACACGAGTAATTTGAGTTACGAGCTCCGTCACGGAACGAATTAAACTCGTAAGTCAAGGCCCCACTGTATACATATATGTAAGTGCTAATGAGGTTTAATTGAAAGTGAATTTTCTGAGGTTCTAGATAGTCAGATGTGTATTTATAGAAACATCATATAGTAAAATAAAACCTAGGTAACAGACCACAAGTATTTAGTTCATGTCACAAAAATTGTTTCCTTAAGCATATTGGTTGATGATCTGTTAGAAAAGAAATATGATTATTTAAAATCAATTTTCATGATGTTTGTTGGAACTTTTTTCAGATTTTCTTTTTTCTTTAAGAAAATAAAAATATGCGCTGCTGGTGTAGCTCAGTTGGGTGGAGTGTTATCCCATACACTGAAAGGTTCACATCCCAGTCAGGGCACATGCCTGGGTTTCAGGTTTGATCCCCAGTCAGCGTGCATACAGGAGGCAACTGATCGATGTTTCTTTCTCTTTCTCTCTCTCTCTCCCTCTCCCTTCCTCTCTCTCTAAAGTCAATTTTTAAAAAGAAAGAAAAGAAAACTAGCCCTGACCAGGTAGTGTCGTCCCAAAATGCCCAGATTGTTAGTTCGATCCCCAGTCAGGGCACATACAGGAGCAACCAATGAATGCATAAATAAGTGGAACAACAAACCAATGTTTCTCTCTCCTCCCTTCCTCTCTCTTTCTCTAATATCAATCAGTAAGTTAAAAAAAAATTAAAAGAAAAGAAAAATAAACATGACATAAAATAGAGTTTTAAAATCTTGAAAATTTTTTAACATTTCACATAGACATATCATTTCGGTTAGTCAGTATAGCAAAATATTTGAGTGTGTACTAGAGCCAAACACCCTGGATTCAAAATCTTGACGCTGCTCTGTGACCTAGCTGGGTGACCTTTGACAAGTTCATTAACCTCTTTGTGTCACCTTAGCTGCCTTATCTGAATAATGGGGGGTAGTAAAAATATCTACCTCTAAGTTAGTAATGAGGATTAATGTTGTTATATGTTCAGCACTTAGAACAGTGCTTTGGTATAGCATAGTGTTCAATATTAGCTAATTTATTTATAAATCCTATTAATATGTACACTAAAGAAAATTTATAATTCACTAAGTTTTAGAAAATGTATTGGTCTTAGATTAATTTGGACAAAACCTAATATATTATTTTTAAATTATGTTAATAGAGTTTACTTTTTTTTAAATGAGTAAAAAAGTACTTTGCAAGATTATTATGAAGATTGCAATTTTTATATATAAAGTACTTAGCATGGTAGTAGGCATTCAATAAATTGTCACTGTTACTATTTTATTTTTATTTATAGTAAACTTTAAACAATGTTTTAATTTAAAAAATATATAAAGAATAGAATTCTTTGTACATTAGAGTTCTAGATGTGATAGTTATCAAGTTATTGATTAGTTAAACAATTTAAGTAATTTTCCTATTTTCTGAAGTTATTTGGAACTATTTTCTCTAAAATTAAATATTTTTGTTAATACTAATATTTAATTTATCTGAATAGTAATGATGTGAAGGTAATGATGGTCTTCTTATTAGAAGTGAGGTTTTCAGGTGATAGTGATCTTAGAAGGTTGTAAGAGAAAGCTTTGAATAATAAAATATGTGAGACAGCTTTGGAAACTGTAAAATCCTTTACAAATGTTAATAACTAATTTTCCCATTTTTAGGAGAAGAGAAGGTTTTTAATTGAAGAGCTTTCCTGATATTAAATTAAATAATGTAATTTAAAATGTAGTGGTCTGAGTAAATAGTTGTGGGAGAACATAAACAATAATTTTGAATCTTGAATCATTGAGAAAAATTAATGAGGAGAATTGTTTTGGATAATAAAAAGATCTAATATTGTTATTAATAAAAGCAGACTATTTGAAAAACATTTATAAGCTATAACAAGTTTCAAATATTCTTCCCCGTTCATCAGTGTAACTAATTAAGACACACAATTTGGAGACATCGTTAGACCTAAAATTATAATATCTACCTATGTTTAATATCTAATTCTTGTGATTTAATGGAATCCCAATTATCATTCTCATGTGGCCATGAGAAAATATTTCTGAAATGTAATGTTCATACTGACCTTTAGCAACTATAATTAAAGGTTTAATATATAGTCCAATGGTAATATCTGCATGTTTTATTTAATTAACTTTTATTGTGTCCATATTTACTGTTAGTCTTAACTTCACAGAAAAGATGTAGGTGCCTAGGCATTCCAAATATATAGAATAGTTTCATTTTTCAACTGTTAAGCTCTTAGTGCTGGATGATTCTTTGGAGGTTGTGATCGTTTTATATATTCACTCAGCCATCCAGAAAAGAACATTCACACAGGTCTATGCTCCCTTATCCAAACCTCTGATGTCCTCTGTGTTTTTAGGATTGTTCAGATTTTAGAAAACTGATACAGTGCATATACTGTATATTATATAACCACTCCAGCAGGGGCTAGAGCAGGACCCTGTAATCAAGCACACAATGTTTTTATAGCAAAATATAGGAATCATCACTTTAAACATATTCTGGAGCAATGAGAAATTATGTTGAAAAAGAAGTGTCTGATACTTCCATCTTTCTTACTGTAAAGATACTCTTCAATTACTAAAGAACTCTTTATTCCCTAGGCCAGGAATTTTTCTTTCTGGATACTCTGTATTTAAAAGAAATTGTTTTTAAAAATCTGTAACTACTACATTCTTATTTTGTGTATATAATAAAGAATATAAATTAGAAGAAAGAAATCTCTCAAATTAAAAAAAAATAAATTCTTTAAATTCAAGGTGTTTATAAGCTAATGTATGTCAGCTAGTAGAGTACACATTGGTTAGCTTTAGGTAACTTCACCAGGAAATGAGTTAACCAACCCCAAAATTCCAACAGTCTGTGTAATTTTAATACAGTTTTCAAAAATGCTAACAAAAAACTTCTGACTATCTAGGCAAATCAGATTGAGTCAGAATGACTTAAAATACATCTGTCCTTTTTTTCCCTTATTCTTGGGAACTTGTGTTTTCAAGGGAATCTCCTGTTAATCTTCCAACTCCCCATCGCTTAGACACTGACTTTGAGTTCCATGACAAATACTGACCAAGTAGAGAAGAGAGCTCGATTGTTTCAAAAGGGACCTGGGAAGATTTTCATTGTTTTATTTTTTAGATACTAGTAGGTAGTTAGAATTTTTGAGTCTAGTTAAAATTATTTTGTTAGACATGTTTTTAAAAGGAAATAGAAGTGCAACTCACATGTCTGAGATTCCAGTTCTAGCTTTCCTTCTGTGTAACCTGAGCACATGACTTACCTCTGAGTTTCAATTTGTTCTTATAGGAAATAAGGTTATTGGATTAGATTTTCTACTTATTGGTCTATATTTTCTAAAACAGAAGTCAGGATACATCATCTGTCTAAGGCAGTTTGATAACTTATAAATTTACTTATATAAAAGTCTTATCAAGGTTTAAAAATAAAATAGTATAGTTACTTATTTAACAAATTAATAGAAAAATTAAAATTCTATTATCATTAGTGGTTATCCTGGAAAGCCCAGGATATAATCACCTATAGTCTTTCTTAGTTCTAAAATTCTATATACCATATGTTTTTATCTGTTCTATTAAACATTGTAGGCTCTAATGGAAATACCACGTATGTAGATAATTTGTTTTAAATTACTTCCTTATTTGGTGTGTTTCTTAATAGTTTGTATCATGATGTTTATTTGCTTAGTAAATTGTAAAATGATATGGGAGAGATAAGCTTCATGAACACATTAATTTTCAACTCCTTTAGAAGATGAAATGAGTAGTTGATTTATCAAAGTGCCATTCTTGAGTGTTTATGATTATTTTATGGTGGTGGTGTTCGGTTGGTATACACAGGATGGTAAAAGAAGAAAGTAAGTACTCAGTTTTTATTTGTCTGTGTTCTGTTGGATTTGCTTATCCACATTTGGTCATTGTTTAGAATTTTCAGTTACAACAGTGTTTCTTTATACTGTCAATGATATTTATTTATTTATTTGCTCCACTCACTCTAGGGTCATGATCAGAGTTCAACTCTTGCTCAACACTCTATTGAACTGACTTTACCCAATCATCATCCATTTCATAGAGACTTGCTCCGATATGCCAAGCTGATGGAGTGGCTGAAGAGTACAGATTATGGAAAATATGAGGGACTGACAAAGGTATGGATTTGATCAATTTGACATCACTGAGTATAGAGCATAATCTTTTAGAATTAGAGGTTATGTATTCAGTTCCCCAAGTGACATTTGAAATACTCCAGTACATTCTTAGCAAAGCAGAAAATAATTGAGTTTCTGAGTGCTCATTAGTGAGGGAAAACATTTATTTACTTAGATAAAGAAGAGCTAAATTTTAAATTTCAGTATAATACAGTATTAGACCATACTATATGTAGTCTGAGGCATCATTCAATTTAGTTAAATGCTATAATTATTTCCTGAGTTTTTCATGTGGAATATAGAAACTGGAGAGCATGAAGATGTGTGAGTGAGGCATTCACCCTTTAAGAATTTATAATTTGTTCTATTAAACAGGTGCAGAGTACCTGTTTATTAAGCATTTCACTATGCCAGGCCTAACAAACAGGTGTTTACTTCTAAAGAGCTTTAAGTCTGGCTAGGAAAAGCAACTACACTGAAAACAATTAGCAAAATATTAAGTTCAAAACTGGAAATGAGTTTGAATATATGACAGTTTAGAGAAGGGAAATCTATGACATGAAACTCGCGGGGGAAACCTTATGAAAGACATTGGACTTGAATTGAGTTTTAAATAATGAGTGGGATTAAATAAGCCAGAAATAAGAGGAAGGGCATTCCAGGGGTGAGGAGCAAGATGTCTGGACAAAGCTGAGAAAATGTCCCTTTCCCAGGACAGTGAGGAGGCAAGCCTGACTGGAGCAGAAATTGAAATGAAATCTTGAGCCAGGAAGATGGTGGTAGGAATAGAGAGAGAATATAAACCAAAAGAGAGACTCCAGAGACAGGAGGGGCAGGATGATGCCAAATCGCTAGGCTTAGAGATTAAAGGCAATGGTATATCTCACTGACTGAAGGTCAGCCTTTGGGGAAGATGAGAGTCGTTCACTCATGTTCATTCAGCAAATGAACTGAGCACCTGTTATATATAAACTAACACTGTTCTAAGAACTAGAGATGCAGCACTGAAGGAAGCAGGCAAATGCTTGCCATTTGAGAGTGCACATTCTGATGGAGAAGGACTGACAGAAATGTCAATTATCCCTTTGAGTGCCAACCAATATCCTAGGAACTATGCTAAAATTGCCAAGGCATTTTGAGTTAAGGTTTTTAAATTTCTTTCCCACATAAAGAGTGAACTACTAGCATCTAATAGTGACACTGCAGGAGGAGCATGATAGTGCTCCCGGCACTTTTGGCGAAAGACAGGAGGAGCGCGATCATATATAGCATGTTAAAAGGTGCTGGTGAGTGCTCTAGGGAAAAATGAAGCAGGAAGTGCCAGGAGTGGGGGAAGGTTACAGTTTCAAATCGATGGTCAGAGAAGGTGTCATGAGAAGGGGACATTTGAGCAGATCTACACTAATAAAACACAAACATGCAAATTGACCGTACCTTCGCTACGCCTTAAGCCACACCCACCAGCCAATCAGAGCAACTGTATGCAAATTAACCCAACCAAGATGGCAGCCAGCAGCCACGGAGCTGGAGCAAGCAGGAGGCTTGGTTGCTCCAATGATGGAGGAAGCCAAGGTTCCCGCCTGCCTGCCGCGGCGGCTCTGAGCTCCACTCAAAGCAACAAAGTTTCAATTATAGAAGGTAAATAAACCCCAGATACCTGCTTTCAGCTGGCCTGGCCACGGAGCTGGAGCCTTGGGTTGCCCCTGGCGATGGAGGAAGCCAAGCTTCCCTCCCGCCCGCCCTGGCCGGCTCTAAGCTCCACTTCAGGCTACAAAGTTTCAATTATATAAGGTAAATAAATCCCAGAATTAAAAAAAAAAGAAAAAAAGGAGAGGCTGGGAGCTTCCATCGCCAGGGAGGCTTGGCCAGCCTGAAAATGGCCCTCAGCCCCTCACCCAGACTGGCCAGGCACCCCAGTGGGGGGGCCCCCCACCTTAAAGATGGGGAACCCCCCACCTTCAGGTGTGGCCAGCCTGAAAACAGCCATCAGCCCCTCAACCAGGCTGGCCAAACCTCCATGGGGTGAGGGTCCCCACTGGGGAGAGCTTGACCAGCCTGCAAACAGCCATCAGCCCCTCACCCAGGCTGGCCAGGCACCCCAGCGGGACCCCCACCCTGAAGGGAGTGTGACCAGCTGCAAACAGCCATCAGCCCCTCACCCAGGCTGGCCAGGCACCCCAGCGGGACCCCCACCCTGATCCGGGACACCCTTCAGGGCAAACCAAGCCAGCCCCCACCCGTGCACCAGGCCTCTATCCTATATAATAAAAGGGTAATATGCAAATTGACCCTAACAGCAGAACGACTGGGAATGACTGGTCACTATGACACACACTGACCACCAGGGGCCAGACGCTCAATTCAGGAGCTGCCCCCTGGTGGTCAGTGCGCTCCCACAGGGGGAGCTCTGCTCAGCCACAAGCCAGGCTGACAGCTGCCAGTACAGTGGTGGTGGCAGGAGCCTCTCCCGCCTCCTCAGCAGCGCTTAGGATGTCCGACTGCAGCTTAGGCCTGCTCCCCGCTGGCAAGTGGACATCCCCTGAGGACTCCCGGGCTTCCAGAGGGATGTCTGATGGCCAGCTTAGGCCCAATCCCCCAGAGAGCGGGCCTAAGCCAGCAGGTGGACATCCCCCGAGGGGGTCCCAGACTGCGAGAGGGCACAGGCTGGGCTGAGGGACCCCCCCCCCCGAGTGCACAAATTTTTGTGCACCGGGCCTCTAGTTGATATATAAGCAGGCATGAGCAGTGGGAGTTACTGGGGGAAGCTTTCCCCTCAGTGCGAGTGCCCTAAGGAGCCTGCCAGTGCACTTGAGCAGTAAGGAGGCCAGTAGGTGGAACACAGCAAACAGGGGACAGGACCTTAGAAGGGGCAGGTCGGAGAGATAAGGCAGGGTGGGGCAGGGCAAATTGGAAGGGACTATGCACCATTATAAGAAATTGGCTTTTACTGTGTGGGATTTGGGGAGAAGAGGGTGTTGGTGGCCTTTGAGCAGTGGAACAACATGATCTGACTTAGATTTAATAAATTGCCATTGTAGAAGGAGGCCATAGGTACAATACTTTGTTGGCATTTATGCTGTGACCTTTAGTATTGGAATTGTCATTAGAGAGGTAAAGAATTGTTATCTAATGCAAATATTTAAATATCTATATTTCTGTATTACATATCAGAACAGTTCATTTAGAATTCTGCAGTACTCTGAGAAACAGAATATTTTATGTGTAAGTTTTTACGAATTTGAAGTTTAAAAACAAAAAATCCAAGTAACGCATAAGCTATTTTAATAACTAGTAATAATTTAATTATGTGGACAATATGACATTCAGAGATGTTTGTGAATTGGAAAGAGTGATATCTTTTGTCTCTGTAGAGTGAGAATATTGGAATTGTTAATGTAAAGGTTTTCTCCTCCACCCATGTGCTTGTGAAGAAAAACTTTCTAACAAAGAATTTAGAAAGCAAATTAACCTTATTTTTTACTAGTTTTGCTAGCAAAATTTTTTTCTAGTTTTTGCCTAGTTGGCTTTCTTTCAGAATGTTTCATAAGTAAAGATTATTCTCTCTCAGGTAATTAATGTTTCTGCATGAACCCATTTTATCCTTATATTTACTAAAATAATTATTGCATTTCTTATCCAGTATCATTGGTTCATGTTTCATAAGAAGGCAAGGGTTAGGTAGAAATTCATGAGAAGTGTGATGGTAAGAAAAAGACAGATTGTACATTCCTATCAACATATTGATATCAACATATTTGGCAATAGGACATTATTGTATATGTCTTCCCAAATCTGGCTCCATCTTTTTCTAATCTGATCATAAGAAATTGGACATAAACATTGGTAAAAATATTTTTAAATTAAAATTTAAAAATTCTTTTATAAAAGAACATATATATGTATATATCCTAAGGTGTTTACATGTATCTTATCTGGCTAGCCATTTTAGTTAATATTGTTATTGTTCTTCAGAATAGATCTTTTAAGTATTATGCAACTTTACTGTTCTGTTATATATTTGTTTTGTTTTGTTTTCATTCAACAGAATTCTGATTTGGCGCTATCTTAAGGAAAAATATTTACATTACTGGAATTCTTTGCCTTTTGAAGTTTTAGGAGGATTAATATTTTGAATAATTAAACATTATTATATCTCCTTAAGAGTTTTGTGCCAACAAGTGTTTTGTCCCCTAGTGAATATTCAAATAAGTAATCAATAAGCTTTTTGCCTAATTGTGTTCTCAGTGAGTATTATTGCCCTATCTTTATATATAATGCAGTATTCATGAATGTAATTTAAAGTGAAGAAACAAGACTGTAGCCAACCTAGTGATGATTTATAGGATGTTTCTCTGCTCACAGTATATTTTAGATTGACAATATTAATGAGGTGTTTTGTTTTGTTTTTAATGAAATTGACTAATTTCCCAAGAATGTTACTTGATCCTGTGGTTTGAACTTTTGACAGACTGTGAATTTTACCTCATAATCTAATTTGGTTGCTGAAGTGTTGTCAAAAGCAGGTATTTTATTTAAAAGGAAGAAGGAAGGAAAGAATGGAAGAAGGAAAGAAGGAAGGAAACATACAAACCAATGTTTCTTTACTAAGAAAAATAAATAACCCCAGATAATATTTGCACTTGGTTTGGTGTACACAGCTCACAATGTTTGATGGGAAGAGGAAAAGCCTGTTTCATATTCTTAAGGGATAAGAATCACTAGGTACTGCCTCAGCTCTACTTTGGCTGAATCTAAGAAAAGCCCTGACTTTTGATATATACAGTTAGAGCCTGTGGAAAATAGGGGTGTCTTGATCACGTAATGAGCTCAGCTGCCCAGATTTCTTCCTCCCAAGACTACAACCTCTATCTGTGACCCTGGTTTTGCATGTAGGGCAATTAATAGAGATGGTCCATCCATGCTTGGGTAGAAAATGAGCTTTCCTCTCCTAATTAACTTCCTGAGGTTGATTGTCAGTCTTGAAGATTACTCAGACATCTTCCTTTTGTTTAAAGAAAAAGTAAAACATGGAGGACACTACAGTCAGCACAAAATAAAATTGAAAAGGTAGCCTGAGATAAGATTTAAATTCATGATAGTTTAATTTCAGTTAGGTGCTGTAAGGTGCTAAGAGAAGGAATACATACTCACAGTGAGATACATCTTTCAGAATTTGGTAAGTGAATGAATTAACTGATAGTCACACTTGTCTGTGGCTTTGACCACCAGTGAGTTCTGTTGAGTACCTGGGAAAAAATGTATCCAGTTATTTGCATCCCATTGAAAAAGGGGGTGATTTGCAATAGTCTGCTGAAGTCACTGTTTTCTAGATTACAAATAGCTATTTGAAACCATTTAAATTGCTTGGATAGTAATGTGCACTTTAAACAATTTAAGCATCAGAATGTAGTCTCTCATATTGACTGATTTCAGTAGAAAATGAAGATTTTACTAATAATACAAAGCTACCTTCCCATTTGTCAGTCGTTTACTGATTTGCAGTGATCAATATTTTTATCAGAATTTAAACTTGAAAAATGACACATTGAAAAAGCCCAATAGGAATTAATTTGGGGGTATATTTTCACTTATATTTACTTTTAAAGTTATGCAAAGATCAAGGAGAAGAATTGCCCGTTTAACTTTTCTTATGAGAGTAATATGATCTATGAATTGAAAAAAACAATAGTATTTATATTATGTTTCATCCAAATACTATTTTATAAGGATATATCTATAAAATATCTAAGAAAATCAGTAGTGAACTATGAATCGGTATACAAATATTTACATAATATACCTTTTGAAAGGTGCACCTGATATTTAAAGCTAGGTAAACCTGTTGTAAAACTGGATATATTCATTTGAAATAATAAAGGAAGTTGAAACTTAATTCCACAATAAAGTTAAAAGAATATGTACAATTTTTCTGCTATGGTTTTATTTAAATTTAGTCAAACTTTGTGTATGGCATTTAACTTAGGAGTTGGAAAAATACATGGCCTCCCACTGTTGAAATATCCTTCATGAGGGTATGTGATGATAGGCAAATATGATGAAAAAATGAGTGTGTGTACTAAGTAATAGGTGTTTTCATTTGAGCTACATAAATCAAATTTGTCTATAAAAATAAATTATTTAATTATGAAAACTAATTAAATTCTTATTGAAAATAACCCCAGCTGACAGGGCACAATGAAACTGAATATACTCCTTCGTTGCCATTTACTCTGTCCATTGGTATAATCATTTTTAAAGCAACATGGCAGCATGGAGGAAGAGTTATAAAGGTTCCCATACTGTTTGGCCCTGTAATTCCACCCTTAGGAAATTATTCCAAGGGAAGAACTCATTGGAGATAAAAAGCTTATTGTAACATTGTCTATCATAGCAAAATATTGAAACCACTTAAAGTGATGTGTGTTAGGGGATTGGTTTACTAAGTAGTAGCACATCAACCAACTATAATATTTTGCAGTCATTAAGGTGTGAGACTGGAGAAGCATGACTCTTCTGACTCAGGTGTCCTATACAGTATGATTGCAACCATATTAAAATGTGAAAGTTAACATATAAAGATGAAAATGTGATTATGTCCCACTTCATATTTTTATAAGTTGTTAATGTTCAATATTTTTTTAAAGACAGGAAATAGCCTACTTTTTTTATCCTCTGAACTGCATCAAAGTTTTAGATCACAAAATTTAAAATAAGCATGAAGGATTTAGGGGGATTAAAAATGGAAATTATTTTGTTTTATTAATAAGTACATGTTACTTTTATTTCAGAATTACATGGATTATTTATCACGACTGTATGAGAGAGAAATTAAAGATTTCTTTGAAGTTGCAAAGATCAAGATGACTGGCACAACTAAAGAAAGCAAGAAGTTTGGTAAGCTTAGGCACTTCAGTTCATTGATTTCTATTCTATTAAAAATGGTTTTATTTTATTTAAATGGTCTAATTCTAAGACTTTTTAAACAAGGAGAAAGAAGATGCAGTAGAATTAATGAAAGAGTAAGTCTGATACATTTGGTTTGCCTTATAGGTATTTCATAGAAGAAATATTTGTATCTGCAAATGGTTTTTTACTAATTGAAATTCTGCACTACGTGAGAATTCTACAGTATGCTATAAAGTACATATTCTTAGGAAAAGCAGTTGACCAGAAAACGAAGTACAGTCTAGTCTGGTAGAGAAAGTATTAGACTAAGAGACACATGTTGAGAGTTCCTAAAAGACTTTTATTTAACAGTAGTGGGCAAATCACTGTTCTCTTAAGTCATTGCTCTCCACAGGGAAATGAAAGTGATTCCTGGCTTCTTACTTCTCACTGGCTATTTTGCATCAAAAAGAAAGTTTGTAAGTGTTTTATCTCCTGCCAACAGGCTATAAATATGTCACCAAAATTTCTTCTGTGGTTACACCTTATTTTTCCAAGATGTATTTTTGAAGCCTGTTTGTTGTTGTTGTTGCTTCTAAATATGTTAAATGAACAAAAACAAAACAAAACATGATTTGAAAAGATAACCAGTGAAAGTATCAAGTTGTGAGGAATGTGATTTGCCAAGGCCACATTCTGCTGTTGCATGTACCCATCTCTGGGGTTCTTTTTGGATGGAGTTCTGTGCCTATGAAGTCAAAACCTAGCCTTAAGTGGCTACAATGTGTACTCCTCAGTGTGTCTGCGTAGCTCCCTTTAGAAAAATGAGTTTAGCATTTGCTTGTTTAAAGGAGCCTATCCCCTAAGCAACTTCAGTAATCGGGAAACAGGACTGAAATTGATAGTTCATCTTTCCATTCTTTTCTTTAGGACAGAGAAGACTGTCTTTAATGGGTAATTATTTTGTAATTCACTGGATGGTTGGTTTGTTTGTTTTTAATACAACACTAATATATTGAATCTAGTAGTCCAGACTTTTGAAATGGTTTGAATCTGTGTACAAATACGTGACACTTCGGTAAAGAAACTGATGAGAATCTTGGGACAATAGGCTTTTGGAAACAGAAATGCTAACTCATCCTAAAGGTTAATTGTTATTAAACAGCAGTGTGTTTATATTCTTGTTAATGTTTCACTGTGAATATGTTATGCTTTTTTTTAAGTAAACACAATATTAATGTAGTTACATGTTTAATGTTTTCATTTAGTATATCTGTCACCACTTGTTAGTGAATCATTTTATTTTGAGAGTACTCTTCTGCAGTATATTAAAACTGAAGTTAAAAGGGAAATCTTTTTAAAATTAGCTCCTGAAGAGGCCATTAATCCCAGTATCACAATTGATTATCAAGCCTAAGATTCACACTAAGATAAATGACATAATATAAATATAATTTAAATCAAGTACAATAATATATATTTTTAAAATCTTTACCCAAAGATATGTTTTTATTGATTTGAGAGAGAGAGAGAGAGGTAGGGGGAGAGGGTGTAAGAGAGAGAGAGAGAAATATTGATGTGAGAGACAAACATCTATCAATTGCCTCCCACACATGCCCCAACTGGGGATTGAACCTGAAATATAGGTATGTGTGCCCTGACCAAGAGTTGGACCCGCAATCTTTTGTGTATGGGACGAAGCTCCAGCCAACTGAGCCACCCAGCCAGGGCCAAGTACCATAGTATCTTAATGTTATCATTGCATTAACCCAGTGGTCGGCAAACTGAGGCTCGCGAGCCACATGCGGCTCTTTGGCCCCTTGAGTGTGGCCACGAAGTTTCAATCGCACTGTACGTGTGCGCCCGCATGTGGTATTTTGTGGAAGAGCCACACTCAAGGGGCCGCAGTTTGCCGACCACTGCATTAACCTGAGACCTAAATTTTTTCATTTCTTACCCCTTGAAAAGTTCCTAAATTATTTTGTTGAAAATATTTTTATATTAACATAATACACATGTAGAAGGCACTTTTATAGTTTAAAAGTTAAAATTACATCTCTTCAATGAATCTATTAAATAATAAGGAATGGGGAGTACTTTCTGGAGGTTGATGGTACTATAAAGTTATAGGTTGATGGTACTATAATTTCAGTTATTTTGATACCAGTTATAACAAGAAAACACTAAACGAACAGAATTCAGAGGATAAAAATAGTTTGGTCCATCTTGAAGAACTAACTTGTTATTCAGCATTTAAACACAAATTTCAAGTTAAATACAAATGACTTAATTTCTAAGGTAGAATGTAACATTTTTTAAAGATATCTTTTCAATTATTCAAATTATGTTTAAATGAATTTTAATAGTAATTATAATTAAGATAAAAACTTGAAATTTTAGAACGATGACTTTTTAATGAGTCAAAATTTGTAATAATAAATAATATTTAAATGAGTTCTTATTTGCTCTGAAAATGCTGGGTCATAGATGCTAATAAGAATGAAAGGCAGATTGAATATACTTTATAAAAGTAAACTGTAGTCCATATAGTCATAGAGATTCAGGGGAGTACTCTGTTTTTGAACCAGTCTGGACTCAGATCTTTAACATCTACTTAGTTCAAATAATTCAAAATTAGGTTAAAATGCCAGTAAAGAATCTCTTCTTTGTTATAAGGTCTTTATGTAAGTCATTGCCCTTTTTGATTAATAGGTTTATTTTGACATCCTCAGAGAGATGGAATTTTCTCCCCAAGATTGATATTTTAGTATATTCTACAACTGTGCTTAATGAAATGGCAGGGAGATGAAATTTATTATTTCTTTTTAAAATCACCAGTTTTTTCTTTCTACAGCTAAGATAACACACACACATTATTTTAGTTCATTAACATATGTATTTATATGGTTACTGCCTCTCACATTTATTTTAATATTCCCAGATCTTTAAAATGGTATGCCAAAATCATTTTTCATTCTGTGTTTCTCCACTAAACTAAGAAATCTTGTTGATTTCAAAGGAAGTCTTGAATACAAGACTGGATTCACGATGGCTAGAAATTCAATAAGTATTTATTGATTGCCTATTATATAAGAAGCACTGCTGCGTTCTGAGAAAGCAGCATAAGCAAGGATCCTACCCCATGATGTTTATAGTCTAGAAGGAATTATTTAAATATATTTAAAAGTTTACCTGAAGATTTTGCTTGTTTCTGATAAATAATATGGACTTGTTTTGTGCCCCAAATTATAGTTAATAGGCACTACTAGTAATTCTGTATTCTTTATTGGCTACTTAAAAATAAAGTATATGAAGTAGTAGGCCTTGATTTGGAACTGATGACTAGGTATAGTGACACCATAAGGACACCAGGGGTATTGTTCAGGTTGGCTAGCTAGTAGCTCTAGCATGACCCTTGCTTGCCACTTTAATGTCCAGCCTTACTGTTTCATACTCCTTTGAACTTCAGGAAGCCAAGGCTGGGAAGACATACATGTCGCTGGTGTGACAAGTTAGTAGCTTATACTTGGGCTTTTGCCTTGAAGTTTGGCAGTGACAGTTGACATATTTTTTGTTTTTAAAATATTTCTAGATTATGTTCTTTAATTTTCTGTTTCATTCTGTAATTTCTTTCTTTGCTTTTCATATCTACTTCTAATTTGAGTTTAGAATGTTTCACAAGATGATCTCTGTAATTCATCTAATAAATATTATATATACAGAAGTTTTAGAATAAAACCAAATGATCCTTAAAAGTTTAAAATTCCTGTATTAAACCTGTTCCATTAGCTTTACCCTTCCATCCTCACTTCTCCTGAGAAGTAGTATTTTTATATAAACCTTTCGTTCTAGGTGTTCACAAGGCCAATTACTAAGTAGTGCAGCTTGATATTTTGAAATGGTTTTCAAACCCCAGTCATATCATTTTTTATCAGATGTAATATAAAATTATTTAGTACAGTGGAGATTCCTTTCAGGAGCTTCAGGGAATCTGAAATTGTTGGTGCATTTAATGTCTAAATCTATAGCTTCATTTTAATAAATTTCCACTGTATTAAATTATTAACTTAAACCATATTTTTTCTTCAGAAACCAAAACTTGCAAATATAGTCTTTTAAATTTAAGTATATAAACTTAAAACAATCACTTAAAAGTATGGGGTGATTGACAAATATAGATAGTTTTATCTGAATATTAGAGTAAAAATAATACATGAAAAGACAAGTATTTTCTTTCCTATAATTTTTCCAACAGTAGCTGGCCAACTAAATATACGTTGCACCTTTTGTTACTTGATGCTCATGGTTCTCTGCATGTGTCTTTTAAACTAAAGCTTAACTTCCTCTTGTGCATGGTTTGTGCAAATTGCAGTTTATTAACTTGTCTTTGTCTTTGATGCTTGCAACCTAATCCATCACAGCTACACTTCCTCGAAAAGAAAGTGCTGTCAAACAGGAAACAGAGAGTGAGTATGCTGAGTGTGTTAGTAGGTATTCTCAATGCATGTTTGTTTAATGTTTAGAAATTAGTTATTTGTCTTGAAAGAAGTTACACCTAAACTATTGATTGCTCTGAGTTATTGCTAGACATTGGTGAAAGAAAACCAACATGATGGTAGTGATGTGGCTACATCAAAGGAATATCTAATATAGTTGAAAATAAATGGTGTGTAATCAGAAATTTATAAAAAGGTTTAACGATTATATTTCTGTTTTCAGGCTGTGGTTAGAAACTATAAAAATTCTTTTACATGTGGTCAGATTTTGCATAATTAAACCAAAATTTGTCTTTAATTGTCCTTACTGTATCTTTGTCTCATCTGACCATTAGTCAATAATAGAGGTTCACTGAGAGTTACTCAAGAATAATTTTAAAATGTATTTATATTTAATTCTGAATGACAGTATCATGTTTTCTTATAAAAATGGAATCCTTTAATTCTTTGATGTATATAAGATATTGTCCAGCCATATTGTTATAATTTTTCTTCATGGCAATGATGGATACCTATGTTTATACTTAAACCCAGATGTCCCATATTTATATCGTTAATGATGTATTATATTTTAGTTGTATTTTAAATACAACAGGTTTTTAGGATTTTTTTTTCTCCTTGTTTTTAAAGAACTGTAGTTAGTTCATTTAATGTAAATGCAGAGTTTCTGGGTTCAGGAATGTATTAAGTTGAATTCTATATAATTGACTTTTTTGTAGGGCAAGAATGATCGAGTATTGTCAGTTCATGTGGTACAGCCTAATATGTTGATTTAACTTGGAGGAGGGTAATATTGGGATATGGCAGTTTTCTTTTTTTTAAAATATATATATATTTTATTTCAGAGAGGAAGGGGGAGGGGAGGGAGATAGAAAAATCAGTGATGAGAGAGAATCATTGATCGGCTGCCTCTTGCACGCCCCACATTGGGGATCCAGCCTGCAACCCAGGCATGTGCCCTGACCAGGAATAGAACTGTGACCTCCTGGTTCATAGGTCAGTGCTCAACCACTAAGCCATACTGGCTGGGCGGGATATGGCAGTTTTCTTCAGAAATATAACAGTCATGTTAAGCTAGTACACTGGGGCCGGGGGGAGGGGGGTCAGTGACCATCATATTCATGTCTTTTGAATGGGAAAGAAATAAATCCTCATCTACTTTAGTCTAGAGATATCATCAGACAACTTTACGTTTATGATGACACTGAGAAGGACATAGATTTAGGGATCTTTATGGTCTTTTACTCCTATAGATCTATGTAGTTTCACTACTCTTTACAGTATGCTCAGGAATAGGTCACAAACGTTAATGAAAGAGAAGGACACTCCACAACCTGTCCATGTGGTAGTCTTGTATCCTAATATGAGCCCTCAAAAACCAAAACAGGCAGATAGCCCTGATTTATGCTGTGGGTCTTTATTCATGAAGGTCACAACTTTCAAAGTTTTATTATTTCTTAGGTCTTCATGGAAGTTCTGGGAAATTAACTGGATCTACTTCTAGTCTAAATAAACTCAGTGTTCAGAGTTCAGGGAATCGCAGATCTCAGTCATCTTCCTTGTTGGATATGGGAAACATGTCTACTTCTGATCTCGATGTTGCGGATAGAACCAAATTTGATAAGGTAAAATAAAAATAGCAGGTACTGCTTAACCACTAATACTGGTTTTCTAACTGTTACTGCTTTAAGTGTGTTCAAAGATTTGGTTAACCATGTCTTACTTTCCTGTTCTGATTCTGAAAAACAAAAATACTAGTCAAATGGCCACTAAATTGTGAACCATCAATTAAATTACATTATAGCTTTATTAAATTTTGCTATAAATCATAAAATGCTTGCATCTTAAATCTCATTTCTTTGAGCAACTACAAGGTAAAGAGGAAATAGCAGCTTTTATGGAGCAGAACTGTTCTCTGCAGTGCATTAAATAAGCTTTAAAAGTTTGCCTCTGTATTCCTCTTTCCCGATTTCAAGTGAATAGTTATTGTGAGTTTCATTTTAGGTATGTTTTGGCTCTGCTATGCCTTGATATACTGCATTGTCCTGTCAGTCTTGGAACAGTTTGTTTTGGGGATTCTATTGAGATTATGGATAAAGCATTTATGATCCCTGCAGAAAATTAAATGTGTAATGTTATTTTAAGTATTTGGTGCAGATCTTTCATTTTAGTTTTCTTCAGATCTTTGAACAGGTACTCAGTGAACTGGAGCCCCTGTGTCTAGCAGAACAGGACTTCATAAGTAAATTTTTCAAACTACAGCAACATCAAAGTATGCCTGGAACTGTGGTACGGCTTATGTTTATTTATTGGCTAGTATACTAGTATATGATCTGTAATATAATTAGCTTAATTAATATGTTGTCACAGTTTCAATATTAGAACAGAAAAAGAAGGGATTTATGATATCAGGACATTTAAAATAATTTTTGTCATACCACAAGACAATAAAAACAGTGATAATTCATGCATGTAATTTAATACTCCAGACTGTCTTAAGCCTAACATTATCTAAGTCAGGGGTCCTCATACTACGGCCCGCGGGCCACATGCAAATACAAATATTGTATTTGTTCCCATTTTGTTTTTTTACTTCAAAATAAGATATGTGCAGTGTGCATAGGAATTTGTTCATAGTTTTTTTTTTAAACTATAGTCCGGCCCTCCAACGGTCTGAGGGACAGTGAACTGGCCCCCTGTTTAAAAAGTTTGAGGACCCCTGATCTAAGTTATCGAGGGAATAAAATATCTGAGTTTACTTTTCAAAAAACATTTTTAAAAGCGATTTTAGCAGTCATCAAGAAAAATTTTAAAAAGTGTTTGGTGTTTGAGTATATATACCATGGGGCGGAGGGCGGGGAGAAGGGGGAAAGGAAAGGTGAGGCTTCAAATCTGATTTTTTTTCCCTATGACTTTGTTATTAACTAGCTATAAGACCTTAAACCAATTATTTAATCCCCAATTTCCTCATCTCTCATCTGTTCAATGGATATTATAATGCCTGTTCATCATGCCTCTCGGGTGGCAAAAATTTAAGAAAATGAAATGAGATAGTTGCTAGAATATTTTGAGGAACTTAAAAGCACAATGCAAATAAAGTGATTTTAAAATTAAGGTCATCTTAAAAAAAGAGCCAACATATTAAAAGCAGTCATAAAATGAATGAGAAATTATCTCAAATGGGTGGGAATTTGTTGTTGCAGGTGATAGTAGTAAATTTGCTTACTTCTTAACTTCTATAAGAATTTTTGATAGCTGTTTTAAATGCCAAAGTTCTATTAGAATGATTTATGAGATTAATTTTTAGTTCTCTATTGCAAGTTGTTTCTGGATGTTTTCTGTTTTTCGTTGAGCTGCCCACTCATTCCAACCTCCCCCCTCCATCTCCTGTATCTCTGTCTTCCCACTTTCCCCTCATGTGCACATAAACACAACTTTTCCCTATAATTCTCAGGTAAAATGTAAGAACAAAGCACTTCATGATCATTCTTAAGTAGCATACTAAATTATATAGTTCTGTCAGTGATGCTATCCTTAAAAATCATTATTTTTCATAATGTATTCTCTCCTAGGAATTTTAAGACTGAGCAGGCTTTTGCTATCTAAACTAGTCAAATTGTTGGTCTTTTATTATATAAAGTACCTGAATAATTTTTGCAGACTGAAGCAGATGACCTCGATGGAGGAACGTCATCAAGGCAACATAATTCTGGCACACCATTGCCCGTTTCATCTGAGTATGTATTGGTTACTATCTATTGTTATTTTGGAAAAAAATAAACTTTAAATTTAACATAGAGGAGTGCTACTCAATGAGGCGTCCAGATGACTCAGTAACCTGACAGCACTCAGCACTGACAGGTGTGCCCAGTGTCTTATTAAACATCTTACTGAATTAAAACCTGTCCTATTGTATGACTCTATGGCTCTTTGCTCTAGTACAAAAAATGCAATCAATTTTGATGTTTGCTGGTTGGAAGTAGCATTTGAATTGCCATGTATTTCTTGGAAATCACAGAGCACATTTCAGGATCCCAGCTTTACAAATGACAGTTATAAAATGAGTGATAAAACTTAACTTTAAAAAATATTTTTATATTGGAAACTGCTGAAGAATACTTAGTTCATTATATTTGGACATTTTTAATGAAAATATCGTATTTTAGTCATTTTGTATATGCCCAGTGGATTAAAGTGGAAGATGAATACACCTGAAGCTTATAACAACTTGCTACATTTTGTATGTTTTTTGAACAGGAAAGATATGATCCGCCAAATGATGACTAAAATATTTCGCTGCATTGAGCCAGAACTGAATAACCTAATTGCATTAGGCGACAAAATTGATAGCTTTAACTCCCTTTATATGCTAGTGAAAATGAGTCATCATGTGTGGACTGCACAAAATGTGGACCCTGCTTCTTTTCTGAGCACTACATTGGGAAATGTTTTGGTGACTGTCAAAAGGAACTTTGACAAATGCATTGTAAGTTCTTTTTTAATAACTTAGATTGTAATCATTGCAAAAAATAGGTAAATGTATTTAACAGATTTCCAGCTCTCCATTTGGGGATCTGCTGTTCAAAACCCCCAATGCCTTGAAGCAAGGTATTGGCTGCAATGTATATGAACAGAGGTAGTTGGATGATACCATGCCAGTTAGCTTCTCTTCTACACTGAATCTTGGCAAGTAGGTGGCATGGAAACTGTAGCTGCTTAAGAGATCCACTAGGTAACTGAAATCTCAGTCAACTGATTAGTGACCAAAGGTTAATGAAACAATTAAAACTATCGTTTGGATTTATTGTTTTTCTTCTAACATATTCTAATGAGAAAATTAATAATTGGATCATTTTAATTGTTTATTTACTTTGTTCATTTTATATTTAACTAGGGACCCAGTGCACAGATTCGTGCACCTTGAAAGGAACTGGGCTGCAAGGCTATGGTGGGCACAGGGGCAGGTCTCGGCCCATCCTCCGCACCCCCACCCGGCCCCTCCTGTCACGGCCCCTGGTCTCCTGTCTTCCAGCAGCCCCTCTCCCGCTGCCGCCACTCCCATGCGCTGACGGCGCCGGCCCCGCTCGCACCCGCTGAAGGCGTGGAACGATTGGGGCCAGCACCAGCAGTGGTTTCGAGCCGCAGCTGCTGCCCCGATTGCCCCTCAGGAACAGGGGGAGGTGGAGAAGCCCGCAGGTTGATCAGGGCTGGCAGCCTTTGCTCGCACCCACTGACTGCGTCAAGCGGCTGGGCGCCAGAAGCAGGTGCAAGTGGTGGCTCTGGCACCAGCTGCAGGTGTGAGGAGGGCCATCACCGGCAGTGGGTGCAAGTGGCAGCTGCCAGCCCCATTCACCCCTCAGGAGCTGGGGGAGATGGAGAAGCCCTGAGGGGTGATTGGGGCTGGCAGCAAGTGGCGGCTCCTGCACTGGCAGCAGGTGCGCTGGAGCAAAGAATTTTTAGTAACCACCAGAGGCTTGCCCCAATGACAGCGACCAGCGCCCCACCATCCCACTGCGGCCGATACCCACCATGTTCCACGCACGACCCCTGGTGGTCAGCACATGTCATAGCGACTGGTTCCGTTGTTCTGCCGTTTGGTCTATTTGCATATTAGGGTTTTATATAGATAGATAGCTTTAATAAATAATCATATCACTATTTTAAGAATTGTTCTTAAAATAACTTCCAGAAATCATCATTTTTCTCCTTCTAATAGGAAAGGAAAAATCATTAATAGCTTCATTTTTTTCCTGTTTTGGTAAGCTTGTAGGTATAAATTGGACTGAGTCAGATTCTAAAGAAAGTTTTTTTATTAAATTACTTGGTATGTAAAAGTGGGTATATATCATGAATATCTCTCCTGCCTGTTACAAAGCCAGAGAAGACAGCTGTCATTTAAAACATTATCTATTAATGTTCAAGTGTATTCAGGCTATAATTATATTATGTGCATTTAAATGCCACACAGAACAAAAATCTTCATAAAGCTTAACAACAATAGACCAACATTCACAAATTAGTGCTTACTATGTCCTTTCTCCCACATAAGGTAGATGCTCTGAGTGGTTATGTTACTTTCCCCAAATCAACAGTTAAAAAGTGATGGAGTTGGTATTTATACCTCACAGTCTGGTTTCAGTACCTAGAATCTTACACTGGGCTCTACTACATCCATTTTTATTCTTCACAGTTATCAATACTAATGAAGTAGAGTAGTAGTAAAGATAATATGAAACGGTTGACTGTAATCACAGTATTTTCTTATACTAATGCCTATACCCTAAATAATTACTTTTCTAATCCACATGTCATATGGTTTTCTAGTTATACCCCCAACATCTCAACACAATGGAATTTCATATAGAAGTTGAAAATGGTCCAACAGTATTTGGCAATGTATTCTTACTGTGAATAGATTGAGATCCTCTGAGAAGTACACAGAACCATAATTGAATTCCATGGATCTTTATGAACCCAAATGTCTAGATTCTGTCTATATGCAACATCCCTTTGCACTTTGTCACCATCCATACATAAGCATTTTCCTGAACTAATTTAAAATACGTAGCAAGTACATACATGGAAAACTAACTTTGTAATCTAAATCCATAGTAGAAATGCCTGTTCTCCCTCTCTATTTTCACACCCCAAAAATACAGAACTTGTCTATCCAAACAGAAATTTTAAGTTAAAGAGAATTGGAAATGGCTATGGTCCTCGAACTTGGCCACTTGGGCACCAACTAGAAGAAACCTGGAGAGATTCTGTATGTGCTCTGGTATCAGCTGTGCCCCAGAATGGGCAATTGCCTATACCTACCTTTCATAAATGATAAAAATGTTTATTGGTTGTTTTTACTTTGAACAAAGAACTTAAGGTTCATAGGCCTTGATTACATCTTGTTTTAATAACCTGGATTTTTTTTTCCCTTGACTTTATTTTCTTTTGTTAAATCTCACCCAGGGATATTTTTCCCATTGATTTTTAGAGAGAGAGGGAGGGGAACAGAGAGAGACACACATTGATTGGTTGCCTCCCACCTGTGCCCTGACCAGGGACAGGGATCTAACGCTCAACCCAGGTATGTGCCCTTTACTGGGAATCTAACCCACAACCCTTCGGTGTGTGGGTCAATGCTCTAACCACTGAACATACCCAAGGGCGACTTTATTTTCCTGAATATATGTACTTTTTAACCTATAGCAATAGTTTCTTACTTATCCCTATTTACTAATCTTTAATTGGTAAGCATCCAAATTGTTCTAGGTATTAATTATATCCTTCCTCCATGATGTGTACATTTGATTATACTACCTTGTTTTAAGTTGCTTAGCTATTTCTCTCCCTTGCTTTCTGCCTAACTTTAGAGTAACCAAATAAGGCAAATGGAAGAAGTAAAGATCTCAAAGAAGAGTAAAGTAGGAATTCTTCCATTTGTTGCTGAATTTGAAGAATTTGCTGGGCTTGCAGAATCAATCTTCAAAAATGCTGAGCGTCGTGGAGATCTAGATAAAGCATATACTAAACTTATCAGAGGAGTATTTGTTAACGGTAAGCTTTTGTTAATGTTCTAAAGAATTTTTTGGTTGGTTTTTATTATTTCTGGTAACTCGTTCATTGTTTTTCATATTCTAAATTAAAATTTTCTGAACTTTGAAAAACAAACAGTACATAAAACTTATTCATATTCATCAGGAAGCACTTAGATTTTAGAATTTATATGGGCTTAATACTATGCAAAACTGAATTCACATTTTAAACACAAAAAATGACCTCCCGGATTACATATGCATTTTAGCAAGTCTTCTGAAGATGATAGGCATTGATGTCTGTGTGACCTAAAGCAAATCAGTTCACTTCTGTAGACCTCAGTTCTCATATCTGTCACATGAGGTAGGTTAATGCTAAACTTCTATAATTCACTGTCTTCCTCTGTCAGATCCCACAATTAAATTACAGAGAAACAGCGTGACGTGTCATTTAATTTGAAGTAAATGATCTAAGTGCATGTATTCAGGAATTGACAAGAGGTAGGATCATTTCACCAATTGTATGTAACATATTTTCAGCAGAAAAGTAGGCCAAGAGGATAGATAAATTACATGATTCAATGTTTGTATGGTTGATATTTTTCTTTTACAGTTCAAAGTAGCTTTGCTTTGTCTCATTTTGAAGTAGCATATGCAACGAGCACAAATGCCAAAATCAGAAGACAGATTTTAAAAATCAGATATGTAATCTCATCATGCAGAGATACCATTTAATTTTTATCCTTCATATAAACTTTTCCATGTCTCTTTTCCTCTTATAAATATGCATATATTATATGTGTATGTTCTCTAATATAAAAAGTTGTATCATACCTTATTCACTGTTTTGGAGCCTGCTAGATTATAATCCAAGTCTTTCCTTGTTAGTTAATATAGATAATCATACTCATTTATGATGAATACATAGTATTTCATGTATTTATCACCAGATCACCTATTAATAGGCATTTAGTTTCTTTCTATTTTCTTGCATATATTTTTGTGTGTTTGTCCAATAATTTCCTTAGGGTAAATTACTAGAAATGGAATTGCAGGGTCAAAAGATTTGTATATATCTCAAAGCTTTTGCTAAATTGCCATTTAGAGAGATCATACCAGTTTAGTGCTATTAGCAGTTGGTGAAAGTTTCTGTCACATCTGTACCAATGATGAAGATTACTAGGTATTATAAATTCTTTTATTCTTTATCAAATTAACAGGCTATACATTTATTTTGCTTATGATATTTTTTACAGTGTAAGAGCTTTCAAATTTTATGTCTAACTTATCCACTTTTCCCATTATGACTTCTAAGTTTTGGGGAATTCTTAGGAAGGTCATACCATCACAAAATTATTTTTTAATTAGCTTTATTTCTCCTTAATTCTTATGATTATATTCACTTTTTTATTTTTACATTTGAAGTACTAGGGCAATTTAAAATTTATTTGTCTGAAAGATGTAAAATAGTAACCCAAATGTGTTAGGTTGTCCTAACACATTCTGAATAACTCATCATTTCCCCACAGATTTGAAAAGCCACCTTTATTGCATAATAATATATATGGGACTGTTTTAGAATGATATTTTTATTAGGTTTAGGTGGATGTGAAGATCCTTCAGTGCAATATATTTTATTCAGTCTAGAAATGTGCTTACTTCTTAAACTTACAAATGAAAAACATCACATAAATGTTTTTATAGCTAAATATGGTCATACTCATATCAGGATATTTTGGGTTTTTTCCTGTTTTTATTTAGTGGAGAAAGTAGCTAATGAAAGCCAGAAGACCCCCAGAGATGTAGTTATGATGGAAAACTTTCACCATATTTTTGCAACACTTTCTCGTTTGAAAATCTCATGTCTAGAAGCTGAGAAAAAAGAAGCCAAACAAAAATACACAGATCACCTGCAGTCTTATGTCATTTACTCTTTAGGGCAGCCTCTTGAAAAACTAAATGTAAGTATATTTTCACTTAGTATCTTTTTCCTGGTTTTGAATACATATACATATGTTTACATATGAAAAATACAACAGACACTTATCCTAAATTTGCTCATGTATGAATGCAGGAGGATAAGGAAAGAAGAGAGACTCAGTTACTGGAGCTGCCAGAACACTGCTAGATGCTCTGTATACATCATTTGTTTTAATTCTTGTAAACAATGATGTGGGGTAAGATAGTATTATCTGTATTTTACAAATGAAGACACTAAAAGTAAATAAACTTGCCTGAAGTTTTAACTAACCTTTATCCCTACTTCAGATGAAGATTTTAAAATTTTATCAAGATAAAAGAAAGACCAAAAATTGTTTTGTGCATTGCCTTTTCCTTTCCCTTCTTTTCCTCACTTGAATCATTCCCTACAGCAAGTTCAGTCATTAAAATTAAGAAATGAAGGTTTTAGGAAACTTTGCAACATAGTACAGAAAGTCCTTGAATAAGGTAATTTCATTCAATGTTGTTTCTTTCCAAGGTTGCTGAGATGCCAGGAACTTAAGTCTTATTTGTAGTAATTAGCCTATGGTAAAATTAGTTTCATTATGCATCGTTTCACTTAGTCGTAAATACTATCTACGACATTAAGATTACTGTATAAGCTGAAATGGACCCCCAACTAACTTTGTCCACAATGGGATTAGTCATCTTTTATAAGTTTTTAACTTTAAATTAGAGGCAAAATAAAAAATATGCATCTGTTGTCAACAATTCAAAGAAATATTCAAGAGAACTTTAACCAAATGCAGAATCAATACCTTATGAAACTTAAGGACAGGTATTAGCGGTTCTCAACCTGTGGGTCGCAACCCCTTTGGGGGTCGAACGACCCTTTCACAGGGGTCGCCTAAATACATCCTGCATATCAGATATTTACATTACGATTCATAACAGTAGCCAAATTACAGTTATGAAGTAGCAACGAAAATAATTTTATGGTTGGGGGTCACCACACATGAGGAACTGTATTAAAGGGTCGTGGCATTAGGAAGGTTGAGAACCACTGCTTTAGGGGGAAAGGTCTGTCTCAGACCTAAAGCTATGTGATACTTAACTATAATATTAGAAGCATTCCCTTTGAAATCAAATTAAAGCAGAAATATTGCTAGAGCCTTTATTAATTTAACATTGTTATGGAAGCTCCAGCCAATGCAGTAATACCTAAAGCATAAATAAAAGATAAAGAGTCAAGATTATAATTACCTGTATATAATATGCTAAAATGATTGGTCTCTGGTAAAGTGGTAGGATTCAAAATAAATATATCAAAAAAACAGTTTATTTCCTTATGTCATAATAACCAGTTAAATGTTATGTAGAAATAAATTTTAAAAAGCCTCAGGAATAGACTTGTCAAAAAATTATTATCAAAAATTAACTTAAGAATAAACAAATAATAATTGCTAAGAAAATTTTAGAGGAAAGTATTAAGAAGGGATTTGGTTTATCAGTATTAAATCATAGTGTATAATGCTCAAATAAAAGTATGCCAATCAATAAAATGACATATTAAAAAAAATAATAATAACCCTGCCCGGGTGGTTCAGTTTTCCCCATACACAAAAAGGTTTTGGCTTCAATCCCATCAGGGCATGTATAGGAGGCTACCGATCCATATTTCTCTTACATCTATCATGTTTCTCTCTCTCTCTCTCTCTCTCTCTCTCTCTTTTAAAAATCAATACTAGTAAACATATCCTTGGGTGAGGATTAAAAAAACAAAAGTACATATATACTTAAAAGACTGCCTAAAACGAATATTTGTAACAATACAGCAATGAGTATATTTAATATACAAGATCTTTTTAAAATAAATAAGGAAAGCACTAAGACTCCCATATATAAATGAGCAACAATTCTGAAATCGTACTAAACATATGAAAGCAAGTTAACTTCATTTGTAGCCAAAATATTGTGAAATAAAGCAACAAATAAACTTCTTTCACTCATCAAAATGACAACTATTTTTTTAAGTTGTGATAATGCTCATAGTAATATAGTAAGATTGCTATATGGTGAGTCTCATATACTGTTGACAAATATAAACTGAATGAACTTTTCTTGGAAGTAATTTGTATATATGAAGAATCTTCAGAATACTTTTACAAGTATACTTACTCCTCAACTGAGGAATTATAGTCCTAGAAATTTATGCCGGAAAGTAATCAGTAATGTGAGTAAATACTGATGTACAAAAGATATTTATGACAACTGTATTTATAATAGATTGTTTGAAATCTGAGTAGATTTTGCCAACACTGAAAAAAGTGAAAAATATTAAATGTCCAATACTGGAGGAATGAATAAATAAACTGTAGTTCAGTCATTGGATGGAATACAATGCAGACATTAAAATTTATACTTCGAGGAGAAGAATCATAAAATATTAAATGGAAAATACAACATACAAAGTTATAATCTCACTAGAGGCCCAGTGCACGGATTTGTGCACCAGTGGGGTCCCTAAGCTTGGCCTGCGCCCTCTCGCAATCCGGGAATACTCAGGGGATGTCAGACTGCCGGTTTCGGCGCGATCCCTGCAGGCCAGGCCAAGGGACCCCACTGGTGCATCCATGCACCAGGCCTCTAGTATGCATATAAGATCTTTGGTTAATCTCTTTCCATCTCCCTCCTCTCCCCACCCCTCTGAGATTCATTAATCTGTTCCATTTTTCCATGCCTGTTTGTTGAAGCGTCTGCTTCCTGGTGGTCAGTGCGTGTCATAGCTACCAGTCGAACGGTTGTTCAGTCCATTAGGCTTTTATATATATAGACTAGAGGCCCAGTGCACAGATTCATGCACCGGTGGGGTCCCTCAGTCTGGCCTGCGCCTTATTGCAATCGGGATCCCTCGGGGGATGTTGGACTGCACAAAGCGGCAGGCGGCCAGGAAGGAGCCCAAGCCCAGGCCAGGCGCCGTGCCGATCCCGCTCAATCCAGCCCCGCTGCGCCTGCTGCCACCACCACTCAGTAGCATTGCCACGGAGGCAGGAGAGGCTCACGCTGCCACAGCTGTGATCGCCAGCCGTGAGCCCGGGGTCTGGCGCCTGTCGGTCAGCTGAGTGGCGCTCCCACTGTGGGAGTGCACTGACCACCAGGGGGTAGCTCCTGCGTTGAGTGTCTGCCCCCTGGTGGTCAGTGCATGTCATAGCTACCAGTCAACCAGTCATTTGGTTGTTTGGTCGCTTAGGCTTTTTTAAAAAATATATATTTCTTTATTAATTTCAGAGAGGAAGGGAGAAGGAGAGAGAGAGAGAAACATCAATGATGAGAGAGAATCATTGGTTGGCTGCCTCCCGCACGCCCCCCACTGGGGATCAAGCCTACAACCCAGGCATGTGCCCTTGGCCGGAATCGAACCTGGGACCCTTTAGTCTGCAGGCTGACGCTCTATCCAGTGAGCCAAGCCGGCCAGGGCCGCTTAGGCTTTTATATTTATAGATTTATATACCCCACACATAAGAAGCCTAGATAGGAATCTAAAATGTTAACAGTGGTTATCTCTGAGTGGTAGTGTAATAGGTGATTGTTTTTTATCATTTATATTTTTACACGTTGCCTGGTTTTTACATAGTGAATACATATTATAATCAGTTTGTTTTTTTTACATTTAAGTGAAAATAAAAGCAGCTTTTAGCCATTATTTCTTTTCATTTCCTTAAAGCATTTCTTTGAAGGCGTTGAAGCTCGTGTAGCACAAGGTATAAGAGAGGAAGAAGTAAGCTATCAACTTGCATTTAACAAACAAGAACTTCGTAAAGTTATTAAAGAGTATCCTGGAAAGGAAGTGAAAAAAGGTCTAGACAACCTCTACAAGAAGGTCGATAAACATTTATGTGAAGAGGAGAATTTACTGCAGGTATGCTTAGTTCTTTTAACCACCCTAGATTGCACATCCTTACATATATTGCTTTTCTCCAAAATATTCATCTAGAAATGCTACAGATATTTTAATTTTAGTGCAGGAGGAAAGTTCCATAAAGTATAGACCAAATTAATGAATTCTGAGGAAGGAAGGAATTATATAAGTTTATATGGCTTTCCCTATATATTTTATATTTATGTTTTATTGTTTGAGGCATTAAGTTGTTTCTCTTTTGTTTGGGGGTGGGTTTTTTGTGGGTTTGGGGTATTTTTCATATTTGAGAGGAGTAAGTAAATGGAATAAAGTGTAGTACAGTGGAATGATTCTGAGCTTGGGTTGGAGTTAGAAATGGGTTCATAATCTGAGTCCAGAGTAAGCTAACCTGACTTTGGGCAAGTTAGTTATCCTCTCTGGGCCTCAGTTTTCTTATTTGATAAGTGGAAATAATACCTCCCTTATATGGTAGATGTTACTATTATTATTACTGCCATTTTATAGATGAGAAAATCAAAGCTTAAAAAGGTGGCATAATATGACCAAGATCCCAAAGCACATGGAAGGGAGCGCCAGATTGAAACTCCAAATCAAACCATTATTTTTTATAAACCATATTGAAAGACCCAGAGATGAGACTAGTTCTTATTTCAACATCATCAAAGGCTTCGTGTAGGGTATTACATTTGTGTTAGCCTCTGAAAGTCAGATAGTAATTTAACGGATAAAGTGGGAGGAGTGGTACTTCAGGTGACAGAAATGCTGTGAGCTAAAAGATGAAAAGCAAAAAGTGTAATACTGTTTAGTAATTAGTCTTAAATTGGCAGGAATTGGGGATTTATATGATTTAGGGTTTATGAGGAAAATTCCTGGAAGTATACATTTCCTCAACTGTCAGACAGGGATGATGATCATACCAGTAGACCTTCCCCCACCAGGTTGTCATGAGACGTAAATAGGCTAATGTATACATAAAGTACTTTGTACTGTACTGATACAGAGTAAGCATCAATAAATGTAACCTAGTGCTAACTAATATGTCAATGTGTGTAATTGTCTACAGATTATAAATTCTTTGGATTGCAGGTAATCCTGTCTCATCTTGGTGTGTCCACTATGGCATCAAGCAGTGTTTTATATAATCAATTTTAGATAAAGGAATTTTAAATTTTTCCTTGAAATGAAATTGAAGTATTAACTATTGCATTTCATTTTGTCACTAGTCTTAGTTCCATACATAATTGTGCATCTCCATATCTGTGTTGGATATTGTAGTTAGATATAATAATAGCTAAAATGTAATGTGTGCTTACTGTGTCAAACACTGTTGTAAGCACTTTACTCCACTCAGTATTTAATCCTCATAAGAAACTTAGGAGAAAGGTATTATTATTATTATTATTATTATTATTATTATTATTATTATCATTATCATCATTATCATCCCAGTTTGCAGATGAAGAACTTAGGGCACAGAGTGATGGTGTAACACACGTATCTTGTAAGTAGAAGAAGCTAGGATGCATGTTTTTTCACTATTACACTCTGCTTAATTTTTAGACTATGTCTTGACATTATTTCTGCACACTTAATTGTGTATTCTTTCCACTCATAGTATGACTTTTATTTTTGTTTTTATAATAGGTGGTGTGGCACTCCATGCAGGATGAATTTATACGCCAGTACAAGCACTTTGAAGGTTTGATAGCTCGCTGTTATCCTGGATCTGGTGTTACAATGGAATTCACTATTCAGGACATTCTAGATTATTGCTCCAGTATTGCACAGTCTCACTAAACTTTATGAAAGAAGAGAAGATAAATGAAGAAACCACTCTGAGTATACTAGACACTATCGAAAATATCAGCAACTGTTTTGAGAACCCAGACTTGAAATTTTATGTATTTAAATGTCAAATAAATGGATAACACCATACTACACATATTCAAGAGCAAAAAGTATCAACTTATACAACAGTTTTATTTAATCAATAGGATGTGTGCTAACTTAAAGCATTTATCTTATAAAATGCCTTTAGCATTTTTTCTATGACAGAAAGATTTTCCTTTATTGCTTAGCTTCTTGTATTTGTGAGTGGTTATTCTATGAGTAATGCATTGGGAGTTTTCAGCTTTCACTAAAATCATGTAACTACTAAACATTGTACAGAACTTTTTCCCTCTTTCTAGTATGTATATGATAAGGGATCTTGTAGTGATCAATTATAAACACAAGATTTTGAAAATTATGTGAACATGTGGTAATGACTCTGAAATAAAGAAATTTTCAAAAAAGTTGAAGTTTGGTATTATTAGATCTGTTACATGCTTAAAAGATCATTACTCAAAAAAGTTCTGACATGTCCATCTATATATATAAAAGGCTAAGTGACCGAACATACGTCCATCCAACTGGCCAGTACATATGATTTGCACTGGCAATTTTTTTTTAAATTTCTTTATTGATTAAGGTATTACATATGTGTCCTTATCCCCCCATTACCCCCCCATTACCCCCACTCATGCCCTCACCCCCCTGTTGTCTGTGTCCGTTTGTTAGGCTTATATGCATGCATACAAGTCCTTTGGTTGGTCTCTCGCCCTTACCTCCACCCTCCCCTACCTTCCCTCTGAGGTTTGACGGTCTGATCAATGCCTCTCTGTCTCTGAATCTGTTTTTGTTCAGTTTATGTTGTTCATTATATTCCATAAATGAGTGAGATCATGTGATATTTATCTTTCTCTGACTAGCTTATTTCACTTAGCACAGTGCTCTCCAGTTCCATCCATGCTGTTGCAAATGGTAAGAACTACTTTTTTACCGCAGTGTAGTATTCCATTGTGTAGATATACCACAGTTTTCTAATCCATTCATCTGATGGGCACTTAACGCTATTTCCAAATCTTAGCTATGGTGAATTGTGCTGCTATGAACATAGCGGTGCATTTATCCTTTCTGATTGGTGTTTCTAGTTTCTTGGAATATATTCCTAGAAATGGGATCACTGGGTCAAATGGGAGTTCCATTTTTAGTTTTTTGAGGAAACTCCATACTGTTCTCCACAGTGGCTGCACCAGTCTGCATTCCCACCAGCAGTGCACAAGGGTTCCTTTTTCTCCACATCCTCACCAGCACTTGTCATTTGTTGATTTGTTTATGATAGCCATTCTGACAGGTGTGAGATGGTACCACATGGTCGTTTTGATTTGCATCTCTCGTATAATTAGTGACTTTGAGCAGGTTTTCATATGTCTCTTGGCCTTCCTTCTGTCTTCTTTTGAAAAGTATCTATTTAGGTCTATTGCCCATTTTTTGATTGGGTTGTTTATCTTCCTTTTATTAAGTTGTATGAGTTCCCTTTAATGTTGGAGATTAAACGCTTATTGGTGATAACATTTCCAAATATGTTCTCCCATGCAGTGGGCTTTCTTGTTTTGTTGATGGTTTCCTTTGCTGTGCAAAAGCTTTTTATTTTGATGTAGTCCCATTTGTTTATTTTCCCTTTAGTTTCCATCGCCCTAGGAGCAGTATTAGTGAAGAAATTGCTTCTGCATATGTCTGAGATTTTGCTGCCTGTGGATTCCTCTAGTATTTTTATGGTTTCCCGTCTTATGTTTAAGTCCTTTATCCATTTTGAGTTTATTTTTGTGTATGGTGTAAGTTGGTGGTCTAGTTTCACTTTTTTGCATGTATCTGTCCAATTTTCCCAACACCATTTATTGAAGAGACTGTCTTGACTCCATGGGGTCTTTGTAATGGTACTAGATTTATTATCAAAGATTGTGACCTAACATAATTGAAGCTGAAGTATTAACCTGATCTGTGGAAGGAGAGGTTGTTCTGATTCCAAGAATTGATTTGTCCCCGTCTGACACTGGCCTCCCATTTAAATTAATTTGAAGACAGTTTCCCATAATACCAGCATTTGCGATTATTAATAAATCACAAGGACAAACTATAAACAGAGTAGGAATACAGTAGGTCCTTGGGTTACGTCAGAGATCTGTTCCTACCGAGCAAGGTAGTGCAATTTTTGCCATAAGTCAGAACCCTCCTAGATAAGCACCTAAATCACTCACATGGAGCACATACACAGCAGTAATGAAGTGAAACAGTAAAAAAAAAATTAAAAGAAAGATAATTTCTGACCTTTATTTATGGTAAATAAATAATAAAAAAATAAACTTTTTTTTTTTTTTTTATAAATAAATGGGAGATGGTGAAGTAACCACAAAACAACGTCCATAACCCAAGGACTGTCAGTATTTCCTACCTGAACCCATTTTCAGACATGATCAGTTATATGTTGCTTTCTCTCGAGTTCAAAGACTGTGTGACGTTAAAGTTGTAAATACTTCATCACAAGGGAAATTAGTCAAACCCTCTGAAAGTGTTTTTACTCAATGTGGTGTACAGGGAGATAAGTGTAATCAATTTATCAGTCATTGTTTTTATCAATGTTTTTATATGATGTCTTTGTTGTTATGTTGTTGTTTATTAATCAATTTATATATTATTTTCACTATTTTAGTAATTTTCTTTCATTTCTGACACTTCTATTATAGAGAAAGGGCGAATAGGGATATTAAAATATTTCTTCTAAATAATTTCCTTTCAATGTGCACGAATCCATGCACCGAGCCACTAGTTTACTATAAAACACTTAAAAGTATAATAAGAAAAAATCAATTATAATAGCATAAAAATACTTAGTATTTAGAACTAAATCTAACAAAACATGCTTTGGACTAAATTGTATCCTCCCTGAGATTCATATATGGAATTTCCCCCATGAAACTGTATTAGAGAGAGAGCCTTTAAGGAGGTGATTAAGATTAAATGAGGTCATAAGGGTAGAGTCCTGATCCAATAGAAGTGGTGCCCTTAGGAGAAGAGACACCAGAATCTCTGACATTTGAGGAGATAGCAAGGAAGCAACCATCTGCAAGCCAGGAAGAGAGCTCCTACCAGAACCCAGGATGCTGGCACCATAGTTTCAGACTTTCAGCCTCCAAAATAGAGAAAATAAATTTCTGGTTTTTAAGCTACCCAGTCCGTGGTATTTTGTTATGGAAGCCTGAGCTGACTAAAAAAGATGTATAAGATCTTTATGGAGAAAATTATAAAACTACTAGAGGCCCAGTGCATGAAATCGTGCACTAATGTGGGGTCACTCAGCCCAGCCTGCGCCCTCTCACAGTCCAGGACCCCTTGCTCCTTACTGCCCACCTGCAGCAGAGGCAGGAGAGGCTCCCGCTACTTCCGCTGTGCTCGCCAGCCGTGAGCCCAGCTTCTGGCTGAGCGTTGCTCCCCCTGTGGGAGCACACTGACCACCAGGGGGCAGCTCCAGCATTGAGCATCTGCCCCTTGTTGGTCAGTGCACGTCATAGCTACTGGTCGTTTCGCCGATTGTTCCACTGTTCGGTCGATTTGCATATTAGGGTTTTATTATATAGGATTGGAAGATATTAAAGGAGGCCAAAATAAGAGAAAGAATATTTTATGTTTCTAAATAACACATAACAGAGTAGATATGACTGTTATTTCCAAATTTAAAGATTCAGTGCATATTTCCAGTTTTTTGTCTAGCACATAAGAAGCTTGGAGTCACCTCTCTATCCTAACAAGTAAAAAGCTAAACTGAAAAATCAACTCTTCTTACATTTGTAAGAGAAGTGAGGTCACAAGGCAAACCATTGCCACAACTGGAGAGACTGACAGGAGAATACAGAGAAACAAGTTAATGGAGCGGAAACACACAAGCTGAAACATCCACAGGAACCCGTGCTGAGGTGGGTAAAACTGACTAATAGCTTGAGGCTGTGTGTGGATAAGTGTGAAAAATAAAAAATCCAGGGGTACCCAGTCATTGGGAGCCCGCCTCCCACCCCTTTCTTTAGTTTTACCTCCTGTAGTTCTACGAGGTCTCACAGTGAATTCTATATAATAAAAGGCTAATATGCAAATCAACCAAACGGCGGAACGACCAGTCGCCATGATGCGCACTGACCACCAGGGGGCAGACACTCAACGCAGGAGCTGCCCCCTGTTGGTCAGTGTGCTCCCACAGGGGGAGCACCACTCAGCCAGAAGCCGGTCTCATGGCTGGCGAGCGCAGTGGTGGTGGCTGGGGCCTTTCCTGCCTCCGCTGCAGGCAGGCAGTAAGAAGCAAGGGGTCCTGGACTGTGAGAGGGATGTCTGATTGCCACATGTGGACATCCTCTGAGAGGTCCCGGACTATGAGAGGCCCCTCATCCCAGTGCACAAATATCATGCACTGGGCCTTGAGTTCTCTCATAAGAACCTGTTCTTTTTCTTTATGGCACTTACCATGATTCTCTCCTCTCTTGCTTCTGATTAGGATCAAGACCATTCTGTTTAACAGGATTTAGCCAGCACATGTAAGTACTTAATAAACATTGAGCTCAAAAAGCAAAAATTGAACAGATATAACCTGAGTTGTTAATTCATGGGAGAAGGAAATTGTCACTCATATTTCATTACTATTCCCTTTCATGTCTAGAGCACAACCATACTCTTGAACATAACTTCCACTAGGGCAGAGGTCACTGCCTGCTTTGCTCACTGCCTAAGCCCAGTACCTAATATGCTGCCTTGCTTTTAAGCTGTCAGTAACTAGATGTTAAAGACTAATACTCCAGGTGCTAAGTGGAGGAATTGTTATAAGGAAATTACCCACAAGCTAAAGAAAAATTGTGCTCTGCTCCCAGTTTTTACTCTATACACATATAGCAAGTCTTGCACATTTAAGTAGTATAAATTCAACAAATGCTTGATGAATTAAATTCATGGAACAATGTCTTCTGTAGACCTCAGACATGCTATCTGTAGTAGCAGCCACTCTATTGTAGATCAGAAGATTAGTAGATTGTCTTGTCAATGGTTTTATAAAGTTCATTTTACTACTCAAGAGAAGTATCAACTTATTGTTTTCAACTAGCTAATGAAGTAGCAAATTAGTTTAATGGGCACTAGTTAGTGCCCATTAGTACTTTAGGATTAAGTTGACAATGGAAGATATTCCCTTGTTTGGAAAGGAAAAATGAACTAAAAATCTTACTGTATTAAAATACGTATGCCCTGGTGAGCATTCTCAAGTGAGAGGGATTGGATAGGTTTCCTTTTGTCCAATATGAGGGAAAAGGTAGGAGGATTATACTAAGGAATCAAAGAAAAATGTAGATCATAGAGTTATAAGTGTGTATTAATAGCAAATATGTAAACAGTAGGTGCAATTATTTAAAATTTTAGGGGTTTGGGTTTAATTTATTTAATGGTTATCTATATGTTACTATGAATAATTAGAGGTTTACATTTAACTTTCATTGCATAGTGGATTAAATATATGATGAAAAAAAATTTGCCCAAACTTTTACACTAATTTACTGGGTAACTTTAAGCATGTGATTTAACATTTTGGAGTCTTGGAGAAGCACAATCATGATCTTTTTTGGGAGATGATTTAAATAAAATGTGTAGAAAGGTTTGAGGGTTATTTGGAAGAAATTTTATATTGTTTTATTAGAATTTAACATATCATGCATCTCTATACTTTTAAAAATAGAGCTTTTTATCTTTGGATGGTTTTTCTGATCCAATAACTCTTACTCGTTTACTCTCTTGGCTTTGCCAAGCTGTAACTAAGCCAATAACGATTCTCTGCAACTACTTTGAGCTCAGCATTGGCCAGTCAATATTATAGCACTTAGAGAAAGATTTCTAAAAGGATTTCTGAGTAGTGGAATACAACATTTAACCCAAAAGACCACATGCTTTCATAAGAAAATTTATAGGCCCTAAAATTTGAGGGGGGAAAAAATCTTGAACTAGGTTTGTATTAAAATTTACTTATTATAACTTTATGTGGGATTTACAAAACTACCTTAACTATAGCTATTAATGTACTATTTCTAACTTGTAATCATAAAAATTCATTTCCATATTTATTCAAGAAGTGTAATCTGCTGTAGGATTGATCAAACTATAAAAATGTATCATCACAGTGAACAATTCTCTAAATGGAAGAAAGAGTAGAGACATTTAATGAGAGTGTAATAGATCAAATGCTTTGACTTTTATTAATGAAGACCGAAGTGATGTGCTTCATCCTAAGAATTGTGATTGCTATGTTGATTGTCAGGGCCCCTTGCCTTTTAAATAATTTCCTGCCTCTTAGCCTTTTCTTTGGACCATAGTTTCTTTTCTTCAGTCTGAAAAATTACATGGTTCATCAGTGGCTATAAAATTTATCAAAATACTCCAGAAATTAATTGAACTGTTGTTCATTCCATATATCACAGATTTATTCTGGATCCTGGACTCCATCACAGTCCCTGTGCTCTCTAGGATTAGGCAGCTGACTGTACTAGCTGGACCCATTAGACTCTCTGCCTCTGCTAGAAATCTGAATCCTGAGCAGAGTGGCACTGGGTGGGACGAAGACACTGGACTTAAATTATTCTGATGGTCATACCATGAGCCACTGTCCATAAATTTATTCTATAAAGATCTCCAGACTCATTCTCTCGTGACTGGTGGTTGATGCTGGCTGGGAGTTTCAGGACCTCCCCAACAGGGGCCCTCAGGTCATCTCTCTGTGAAGACTTTGGGCTTTGTCACAGCATGGTATCTAGGTTCCCTTGAGAAGTGTCGAGATAGAGAAAGCTGGATTCTTGTGATGATCTACCTACAAGTCACATCGCTTCATGCCTGCACACTCTATTTGTCAGGTTAGTGACAAGCCCCAGGCCTAGGCTCAAATTGAGGGACCGTAGACCCCATGCTCAATGGTAGAGTTTCAGTCACTTTGTAAGAAGAGCATGGATGGGATACATATTGGTGCACCTATCTTTAGAAAATTCCATCTGCCACATCTTTCAATGGCTCCTTGTTGCTCTTAGAAAAATTCAAACTCCTTATCATGCCCCATAGGGCCCTGTGTAGCCTGGATATCATCACCTATCTCTCTGAACTCACCTCCTACCTCTCACCTTCATTTGCTGTACTCCAGTAACACTTGCTTTTTTAAATATATATATATTTTTTATTGATTTCAGAGTGGGAGAGGGAGAGGGAGAGAGAGATAGAAACATCAATGGTAAGAGAGAATCATTGATTGGCTGCCTCCTGCATGCCCCCTCCTGGGGATCAAGCCCACAACCCCAGCATGTGCCCTTGATGGGAACTGAACCCGGGACCCTTCAGTCTACAGGCCAACGCTCTATCCACTGAGCCAAACCAGCTAGGGCACACTTGCCTTTTTTTTTTTTTTTATCCTAGGAACCTGCTAAATTAAATTCATTTCTTTTCCATGAAATACTCTGACCCCAGATCTTTATAAGTCTGCTTTCTTGTTATTCAAATCTTAGCTCAGATGCCACTCCTCAGAGAAGCCTCTCCTGACCACCCAATCTAAAGCACTTTTCCTCCTCCCATCATTCTTTCTCACATTACCCCATCTCACATCACCTAGCATAATCTCAGGTTACTCACTTTTTCTTTTTACTCATTTATATCTCCCACCCACACTCTCCACTAGAAGGTAAGCTCTTTGAGAGCAGACATCTTGCCCCTGATTCACTTCTTTATCTCCAGAGCCTAGAAAAATGAGGCCTCATAATTTAATCTGTTCTACTTTAATTCAATGTAATCCTATCAAGAAAACTCAAAACTAAGTAACGTCTTAACAAGTTTATATAACAATAAATTTTTTTCTTAAAGCTATTTCATTTACTCTGCATTATTTGATTATTCATCATTCAATCATTTATTCATTCATCAAATATTTACTGATGTCCTGTGGGATTACAGAGACCAGCTCAAAAAGCTCCTAGTGTAATTGGGGAAATGAATAAGTAAAGAGACCCACCCAAAGTGCTTACGGTCATTATCTTTAGGGAGAAGAGTAGTTTGGGGGACGAGCCCAGGGAAAATATTAGAAATTAAATGAGGACTTTCACTTAGTAACCTTTTTTATGTAAATCTTTATTCACTTAGTAATCTTGATAACTTATTGTTTGAATTCCTCTACAAGCATATACTTGTTGATAATTTTGAAGTATGGTAAAATGTAAATGTTAATAAAGTTAATATCTTAGAAATTATTAACATAATTTTTTTCTTTTGCTTTTCCTAGCACACATTTTTCCTAACTGGCCCAAGACACCAACCAGTTTCAGAGGGAGAATAAGAGATTTGATACAGAAAGAGAACATTGATTGTTTACTGGGTTGCCAGACACTGTTCTGCAGACACTTGTAATGCAGAGAGAGATAGGATTATTTTCCAGCTTCTGACCTTGGAAATAAGATCATGCAGCCAAACAGTACTCTCAAAAACCAGGTTATTGAACTGAGAGAAGATTTTCTAAATTCTTCCATTCACTTTCACCCCCCATCCATTAGAAACCAAGCCTGGCCCAACTGGCATGGCTCAGTGGTGGAGCATCGACCTATGAACCAGTTTGATTCCCCATCAGGCCACATGTCTGGGTTGTGGGTTCGATGCCAGGTTGTGGACTCAATCCCCAGTGTGGGACATGTAGCAATCAATGATTCTCTCTCATCATTGATGTTTCTATCTCTCTCTCCCTCTCCCTTCCTCTCTGAAATCAATAAAAATATATTTAAAAAAAGAAAGAGACCAACCCTAGATGAGAGTTCTCTCCTGGGGTAGAGAAGAATTCCATAGAGGGGGTCTAACTACGCTTTGGTATAAGGAAGGTGTGTTACCAAGGAAGCAGGGAAGGAAGGCATTCTTCTTCAGCTCCAGGATTGTGGGCAGGAAGAGCAAGAAAGGAGCAGAGCAGAGATGCTCTGTGTATCAGGTGAGTGGGGGAGACACCAAGGGCAGAAGAGGGTTCTTCTCCTGACTCCCCATTTGAGACCCTGAGAAGAGGCCTTACTGCAGGCTGCCTCCTATCAACCCTAGTGGGACCAGCATGCCTAGGTGGTGGAAGGTCATGAGGTTGAACCTTAGAGTCACCTGTGTTTACCACATGGGGCCCTTGTGACTGAGAATATCTGAGAATCTGGCTGGGGATCCACAGTGCTAGTGAGGGGGGTGAGGGATTGCAAGATGGGGCAGGATGAAATGGAAATCACAGCCAGAAGTCAAAGGACTATGTAATACTGGAAGGAGCTCAGGGGAGGCAGAGTGCATTGAAGAGGGCCTTTGAGAGAGAGAGAGAGAGGGGGGGGGGTGGGGGGAGGGAGAGAGAGAGAGAGAGATTCATGTATCACACCAGCCACAGGCTTTAGCTGCAATGCCAGCAACACAGAGAGCAACTAAGTGGACAAGGATAGAAGAAGGTCCCAAAGACCACCGTCTTCCCATTGGTCACACGGTCAGCAACCCCACACCTTCCCATAGGCATACACACAGTTAGCGAGTTGGAGCTGAAGGAGTAAGAAATCTGACAGACGGAGCTTTTGTTTTCTTAGAAGACTAACATCACCTAAAGGGGCTGTTTAAGTTATTGGATCAGATTAAATTTAAACAAGGAAGGATTTAAATAATTATTCTTACTCCTTACCAGTAGGTGGGTCCTGAGGAAGAAGGCTGGATGAGTTAACAAAGGGACTACGATTTCTCCGTACTTCTGAGATGTGGTGTGAGTTAAATTCAGGATCCTGCTAAATAAATTTAAAAATCAATTACAATACAGAGCATTAAATGCTATGAAAAGAAGCCTAGGGTGCTATGGGAGCTCTACAGGGCATCAGTAATTGCTGTATTGGATCAGACCCATAGAGCATCCAGCCCAGCATCTGGTCTTCCAGTGAAACCTGTGTGCATTTGCAGAGGGGTGGAGTGAGGGAGCACATTTGATTTTGACGTTTCATTTTGTCAACTGGAAAATTAAGGGTACTCATTGAAATATCACCCGTTTCTCATAATATCCCATGACATGTTTGGCATCCATTGATTTCTGCAACTCTTCTTGAACATTTTTATACATCTGCACCATCTTTTGGAAGTTTGAAGTCTCTGTAGAGGATATTTCTAGAAGTTCTGTTATCATCCGATTTGGGTGAGTTAGGAAGAGTGAGATGAGGCAGATTCTGCCTGTTTGTCAAAATCTTCCTCTTCACATGGTCCCCTCCCCTCCTCTCAGGGGGGGAAAAGGCCAAGGTATATTTATGTTCAAGGATTAGATGGTATGGTTGGGTTAGAATGGCTCAAAACAAATTTTATTTCCTTACATCCAGTTCTTCTCCTTGCCCTGGATGATAACTCAGGCAGAACCCATGCCTTTTGGGGTCTTTCTGCAGTGGAATAAGGCCTTGGTCAGTAATTCAAATGTCTAGTTCACTGTCATAACCAAAACTTTAAATGTGGCTTAATGGTCCATGCGCTCACCTGCCCCTGGCTTGGGCCTGCTGCACGCAGAGGAAAAGGGAAGTGGGCACTGCTTTCCTCTTTCCCGGTTCCCGACTTCAATTCCTCCTCGACCGAAGTTACTGATGGAGGGAGAGGGGGGAAGGGGGCAGGAATGTTCTTGCTTGAACAGCATTGCAGTGAACCAGCTTCTGCTCTCTAGTCCTGCTACATGTTGAAACCTGACTCTTCTTTGTTGTGGGCACTTTGGGGGCCCTCCTCCCTCCCTTCCCTGAGGGTCTATCACCAGCAACTCACTTGCCAAGAGTAAATGAGTCTCTATTTCCAGGGATCTCTTACCACTTCCTGAGGGCCTTCCTAAATAGCCCCATTTCTGTTAGGTGTTAGTTGCAGACCATAGAAAACCCTGAACTGGGCTGCAGGAGGCTTTCAAATTGTTTAGAAGGGCTAGAAGAATAGGCTCGGGCAGAACTTCTAAAAACAGCTCCCACTCCAGCAGGGGCGGGAGGCTGGTGGGTTGGGGGTTGGGGTCGCAGCTCCTTTGTGGTCAGCAGGAAGCTCTTGATGCTACCTACCTCTGCCACTACCCACCCCAGCCGCTCTCCCTCCTTCATCCAGTTCCTAATGCAAGTCTCATGTGAGGGCCAATGAGAGCAGAACATCAAGGGAACACATGAGTTCAGCTTAGCTCTCCAGCTTCACATACAGGAAGACACACAGGAGCCTGGAGACCCAACCCCCAGGATCTGCTACAGGAACCATAATCTTCTCTCACTTGAAGTTCATACCTAGTTGTGGAAAAGATACAACAAACTCTGAGATGGCATTAATTCAGGACTTTCTCCTTCACTCAAAGGGCACGTATTAGGTGGTCTTTTCATGATTTGACATGAAGGGAGAAGCTCTCCAAATATTCCTGGATCAATTTAAAAATTTACTCTTGTGCAACCCTAATTTGGTCTGGAAATAAGTCATACCTGATTCAAGCCTTCTTTGCCAGTGGCTGCTCTAGAGGTGAGCACAGTTCCCAGTTCTGGCCACTAAAGGGACCTCTACTAATGCATTCTGGGAGACATTTTCCTCCCGGATGAAAAAGAAGCCTAGGAACACAACCATTTCTTTCTTGTCACGAAATTCCTGTCCCCTGCCCTCACTTCTTGTTTTGGGTGCGACCACATACATGTTCCTTAGAGCTGTGACAGCCATTCTGCCATCATGGAGCAAAAGGCCGGTGTGGCCCAGCTGGTGAGGCATTGCCCCAGGCACTGAGGGGTCGCTGGTTAGATTCCCGGGGTGTGGGCTCACTCCCAGGCAGGGGCCATGCAGGAGGCAGCTGATCGATGTTTCGCTCTCTCTCCTCCCTTCCTCTCCCTCTAAAATTTTTTTTTTTAAATAAAAAGTCCTTTAAACAATTTATTTTTTAAAAAGTTCTAGGATAAAAGCCTCCCACTGAGGTGAGTGGGGAAGGATGAAAAGTGGTCAGATCCTTGGTGGTGCCATTGAACTGCAAACCAAAGTAGGACCTGCTAATACCAGCTGTTTTGTCAAGTGATACCACAAAATGCTTTTGTTACTTAACCAACTGTTACTCAGGCATTCTGATACTGACAGATACTCAGGCTGAGTCCCTAGAACCTGCTGAGATAGAGATATAGAGAGATTGAGAGATTGGGCCTATGGAAAAGATTTGGATCGAGCCCAAGTCAACAGTGAGTATTTTCCTGTTTCTGCAGTTAGGACTTTCAGAGCAAATTTTATCAGAATCTGGGTTAAAGAACAAGCTTTGGAAGTTAAATTATGACTATGACGGAATAGATAGTGAGAGAATTGTGGAGAGATTTACCTCCTTGGATTGTGTTTACATTTCAAAATCGGGGCCAAACCTGAAACCAAGGTGACATCCCAGGAGCTATAAACCAGGACAGGCTTCTCTTGTCCCCCAACTTGAGACATTTATCTACATTCCAAGAGGTAGGAACTTGGGACCTGTCCCTCCTCTTCCCTGAGAAAATGAGTGTACCCTCATTTCTCTCCCTCTCAGGAGGAGAAGGGAAAGAGCTGTCCCTTTCATATATAAATTCTCAGATTCTTTATCGATTTCAGAGAGGGAGATAGAGATAGAAACATGAATGATGAGAGAGAATTATTGACCAGCTGCCTCCTGCATGCCCCACACTATGGATCGAGCCTGCAACTTAGGCATGTGCCCTGACCGAGAATCTAATCGTGACCTCCTGGATCATAGGTCCATGCTCAACTACTGAGCCATGCCAGCCAGACAGCTCTCAGAGTCTTAATTTGCAGGAAGGGGTCTGGGGTTCAGGAGGCTTCCTCCCTGCAGGACAGAATCCGGTGCACATAGGGTGACATCTGATTAGCATATCATTCTGGGATGTTGGAAAGGCAACTGATAGTTGTTGATGTAATAATAACTTTGATCTCTGCTCCAGAAACCTCATATTTGCATTTAGGATACTCTGCATAAAAATAGATATTAAAATGTAGCCAAAGAGGCTTGTGTATGCTTCTTCACCAGAGAATATTCAACTCTGTTGCTAAAATGGCTAATGTGATATTAGACTGTGTTGATACACATTGAATGGGCTGTGTAGATATATCAAGGGAAATAATATATCTTAGTACTTAGCCCTAATCTGACGCAACCACTTCTGGGTGTAAATTTCAAAAAGAAAACTGAGAAACTGAGTGTTCTACTCCAGAGGAGGAAGTGAGGTAAGTGATGGGCTTGAAGACCATGTCATTTGTGCAAAGGTTGAAGGATCTGGGCATCATCACATGTATGAGGGAAAAGATTAACTTTTTTTGCTTAATCCTTACCCGAGAATATCTTTCAATTGATTTTTAGAGAGAGTGGAAGGGAGGGGGAGAGACACAGAGAGAAAACCATCGATGTGAGAGAGACACATAGATCGGTTGCCTCCCCACACATCCCGACCTGCGTCAGGGATTGAGCCTACAACCGAGGTACGTGCCCTTGACCGTAATCAAACCTGGGACTCCTCAGTCCAGTGGTCGGCAAACTCATTAGTCAACAGAGCCAAATATCAACAGTACAACGATTGAAATTTCTTTTGAGAGCCAAATTTTTAAAACTTAAACTATATAGGTAGGTTCATTGTTATTAACTTAATTAGGGTACTCCTAAGGCTTAGGAAGAGCCACACTCAAGGGGCCAAAGAGCCGCATGTGGCTTGCGAGCCGCAGTTTGCCGACCACTGCCTCAGTCCATGGGCCCATGCTCCATCCACTGAGCCAAACCGGCTAGGGCAAGATTCATTTTCTTTTAATTGCTCAGAACAAATTGCTCACACTCATGGAGAGGCAGATCTTAGCTTCATATAAAGAAAAATTTGTCTAACAAAAATTTCAATAATGCAATGAGCTGCTTTGATTTTATTGATTTTTTTTACAGAGAGGAAGGGAGAGGGATAGAGAGTTAGAAGCATCGATGAGAGAGAAACATCAATCAGCTGCCTCCTGCACACCCCCTACTGGGAATGTGCCTGCAACCAAGGTACATGCCCTTGACCGGAATCCAACCTGGGACCCTTCAGTCCGCAGGCCGAGGCTCTATCCACTGAGCCAAACTGGTTAGGGCTAATTGACTTTTTAGAAGCCTGGCCACTCTATGTCTCTACAAAGTTTAATTGATCACCATCTGAATATTCTCTTTATTGGCTATAGTCTTACAGAATCCCTTCTTTGGCAGTCTGCCAAATTCCAAATTGTTTTAACTTCCTGAGCAAAAGTGAAGGCTGTATCACTTGTTTTGTAACTTCTGGTAAATTACTTAATCCCATCTGTAAAATGGGGATACCAGTACTTCACAGGGTATCATGGTGATTCACTGAAACAGTGCCTGTAAACCAGGTGATTAACTTGAAACAGAACCTAACAAGCATTCAATACACAATGGTTATTATTACTTTACTAGAGTCCCAGTGCACGACATTCTTGCACTGGGGGTGGGTCCCTCAGCCTGACCTGCGCCCTCTCGCAGTCCGGGACCCCTCGAGGGATGTCAGCAGGGAGTGGGTCTAAAGCCATCAGGTGGACATCCCCCGAGAGGTCCTTAGAACTTCTGTGGAGGCTGGAGAGGCTCTCGCTACCGCCGCCACTGTGCTTGCTATCTGTGCAAGAGTAGGCCTTCCTTCCCCTGGCCACCGGCACCGGCTTCCCTCTGGCACCCAGGACCCGGGCTTCTCTTGCAGCCCTGTCTTTGTTCAGAAGGTCGTCCGGAAGGACATCTGGTCTATTTAGCATATTACGCTTTTATTATTATAGACTGAGGCCCGGTGCATGAAATTCATGCCCTTGTGGGGGGGGCCTTCAGGCCAGCCTGTGCCCTCTTACAGTCCGGGAGCCCTTGGGGGATGTCCGACTGCTGCGGAGGTGGGAGAAGGCTCCCGCCACTGCCACTGCGCTCTCTAGCCATGAGCCTGGCTTCTGGCTGAGCGGCGCTCCCCCTGTGGGAGCGCACTGACCACCAGGGGCCAGCTCCTGAATTGAGTGTCTGCCCCTTGGTGGTCAGTGCACATCATAGTGACCGGTCATTCCACTGTCAGGCCGAAACCAGCTCTCCAACATTCCCCAAGGGGTCCTGGATTGCGAGAGGATACAGGCCAGGCCTAGGGACCCCACCGGTACACAATCGGGGCCGGGGAGGAACGTGGGAGGTCGGCCAGCCAGGGAGAGACTGTGGGAGGGCTCCAGGGCATGTCTGGCCCATCTCGCTCAGTCCTGATTGGCCGGACCCCAGCAGCAAGCTAACCTACCGATTGGAGCGTCTGCTTCTTGGTGGTCAGTGCACATCATAGCGAGTGGTTGAGCGGCCTTAGCGTATCATTAGCACATTACGCTTTGATTGGGTGAATGGCCAACTGGACGACTGGACACTTAGCATATTAGGCTTTTATTATATAGGATATTACTGCTTATTAGTCTTTTTATTCACACAGAGCTCCTGCTCTTTTCTCTACTCTTACTGACTCCAAAAGGTGATTAAAAGGTGTAATTCCTTGCACTACCACTATGAAATGAAAATTTCTGATGTCTCTAACTAAAGAAATTCACAATTGGGGATGTCAAGGAGAGATATATAAGATAAATTGCTACATCATCAAGATGCCTTAGCGTTGTGCTTTAAAAGGGACCCTTTCTTGAGAATTATTTTCCAGTGTCTCTGCTGCTAAAGAATAGCTTCTCATAACATCTGATCATTCACACAGCTTGAGTGCCTTTTGTAGCCAAGTCACTACGGAGGCTCCACTGCAAGGCTCCAGACAGACTGGAACTATCATAACCATTATCCTTATCTGCCAGTAACAATCAGGTGGCTAGCCAAAGCATACACCTGTGGCAATAGGGAAATTGAGTCCCTGGTGCTTAAATAAAAGGATGTAAATTAGCTGGCAGTAGTATTGACATTTTAGCCCTATCTATGGTCTCCTTGCTAAAGGCAGGCAACTTTGCATTCTAGACTTGGTATCAGAAGGCCTAGTTCATTCAGTTCAGTTCAGTTAAATTCAACTTGATTCAATTCACACTTTTTGATCTTCTATTAAGCTCCAAACAGAAAGGAAAACAGACTAGGCACACATTAAAGCAATACATGAATGTTTACAAAATTATTCACAACCTATAGAGCAGTTACATGATAGACAAAGAGTAAGTACGTTTGGGGAAAGTAGTAAACAAAAAGGAATTGAATTCCTCTCTGATCATTTCAGAAGAGAAATAGAAGATTTCAGGAGAGAAATAGAATTCTAGGATTTGACCATGTGTTTTCTTTATGTGAGCAGGTTCTCTATTTAATTCCATTCACAAATGTTTAATGTGGTAGATGCTAAAGAAACATAGATGAGTAAGATAATCTCTAGCAAAAGGAATTCACAATTGGGGATGTCCAGGAGAGATATATAAACACTTATGTTTTGATGAGATGAAGTCTTTAATACAGAGGTCCTGAATAACATCGTTTGTTTAAAGGTCCTTTTGTTATGAAGTTGATGAGAAAAACAAATACTGGCTGGGGCCGCTGTCTGTGTGTGTAGAGTTTGTCTGTCCTCCCCATGTCTGGGTGAACGTTCTTGGGGATCTCGGGTTTCCTCCCACATCCCAAAGACGTGCAAGTTGGGTTAACTGGGGTGTCCACATTGTCCCTGTCTGAGTGAGTGTGGTGTGGGTGTGAGTGCACCGCACCCTGCATGGAAGGGCGTCCTGTCCAGAGTGAGTTTCCACCGTGTGACTTGAGCTGCAGGGATAGGCTCTGGCCACCTGTCACCCTGAAGTGCAATAAGTGGGTTGGAAGATAATTATCTTACTTATTTTATTAATCTTTCTGAAAATATGTATATGTACAGATCACATTTATTTCCATATTTAATATTAGAAGACTTTTCTTTAAAAGTTTGGTGATTTTTTGTGACCAGAAATATGTAGTGGGATCTTAACTCGTTTATATCAATTAGCCTGTGGGGAACTGCCTTTGTTATACATCCTTTGCTTAAAGTCACAACGTTAAGTGAGGACTTGCTTTATAAGGCTCCTTACCAAGGCATTAGGGGCGAGGTAATTAAATGTTTACCCAAATACAGCAGGCTAATTTTTAAGTTAGTGAATTTGTATGCCCCCAAAAGATGTTATAAATATCCAAATGGCCCTTCGCAGGGTTCTCCACCCCTGATCTCCACTGAGCCTTATGGGGACATGGGTGTGGGAGCAATGGCTGTGGGTGGCTGTCGGGAAAAGCTGCCAAGACAATGTGACTTTTTAAAAAAATACCTTTTTATTGACTTCAGAGAGGAAGGGAGAGAGAAAGATAGAAACACCAATGAGAGAGGATCATTGATAGGCTACCTTCTGCACACTCCCCACTGGGGATCGAGCCCCCAACCCCGGCATGTGCCCTGGACCGGAATCGAACTCGGGACCCTGAGGTTCGCAGGCCGACCCTCAATCCTCTGAGCCATCCGGCCAGGGCTACCACGTGGCTTTTACGTGGAGTTTTCCCGGTGAGTAGGCGTCCACCTTGCCGGTGAAGGCTGACTGTCCGCAGGAACCGGGCTGGGCAGCGGTTCACCCCGCGCCCAGACGTGAACGCACCTGGCCTGTAGCGGCCGCCACCGCACCGCCGCCACCCGCTGGGGCCCTGGGTTTGCCGGCCGCCAGGGGGCGCTGTGGCCTCGCGCCGCCCTGGCCTCGTCGCTTCCGGGCCCCGGGGC
>NW_005871175.1:1048129-1106915 GCF_000147115.1 Myotis lucifugus | reverse complement strand
TCCCTCCCCGGGATGTGAGGAAGTATTCTTTCTCGGTAAGGTAACCACAGTTGGTACCAGACAGAGAGGACGGTCCTGGTCTGACAGGTGTATTTCTGGAGTCTCCAGGAGTTCCTCTAAAACGCCCTGCATGTCAGGTCCCTTGTGTGGAAGGAACTAGGAAGCCCAAAGGGACACCTCTCAGCAGGAAAGGCCTGCGGATGGAGTAATCGAGGAGGTGCCTGTGATGGGCGAGTGGAGGTGCAGCCAGGGCGGACCAGGACTCCAGGGCCCCCGCTGCCACCTGCGCTGGGACCTCAGGGTCGGCAAGTCCCTCTCGGGGCGCGGCCTTGGCTCACCCTGGAATAGAGCGCCGCTGCCTCCTCTGCGGACCCGGTACTTGGGAGATGTCACTGTTGGTAAACGGCGAAGCACAGGAGCGCTGTAAAGCAGTTCTCAACCTCCCTGATGCCGCGACCCTTTAATACAGTTCCTCATGTTGTGGTGACCCAACCATAAAATTATTTTCGTTGCTACTTCATAACTGTAATTTTGCTACTATTATGAACCGTAATGTAAATATCTGATATGCAGGATGTATTTTCAGGGGTCGCGACCCACAGGTTGAGAACCTCTGGTTAGAGTATTAGGACTCTATTTTCCTGGCAAAGGTTAGAAAAGAGCAAAGTTTCTAAAGAAGTGATCTTTTAATAACTACATTTTAGGGCAGACTGATAGAGAATAGGTCCATAAATATTTTAAAAGAAGGATAAAAGCGTGTATAGAGACGTGTTTATTTTTATTATCGAAGTAAAATTTACATGGTGAAACGCACAGATCTTAGGAGCACTTAATTGAAAAGCTTTGATAAATGTGTACACTCGTGTAACCACTACCCCAATCAATATATTTTCATCACCCCAGAAAGTTCCCTCTTAACCCTTCGGGTCAGTCTCCACCCATCCACATGGCCCCAGGCAACTGCTGTTCTAATTTCTGTCCACATAGTTTAATTTTACCTGTTTTTGAACTTTATGTAAATGGAATTATGCAATATACGTGGGTGGCTTCTATTGCTCAAATAATGTTATTCAAATTCATCTCTGTGGTGATATGTTTCTGTAGTTCCTTCTCTTTTATTTTTGGGTAGTACTACATTGTATAAATATATCACAGTTTATCCTGCTGTTGAAGAATATATAGTTTGTTCCATTCGGGGGCTATTATGACTAAAGCTGCTATGAATATTCTTGTAGAGTCTCTTTGTAAGTTGCTTATTTTCATTTCCTCTAGTAAATTCCTAGGAATAAGATTACGGAGTATAGAGTAGAAGTATGTTTAACTTTATAAGAAATTGCCAGATATTTTCCACAGTGATTTTATACTCTAGTCAACAGTGTAAAGATTCTAGTTCAGTGGTTCTCAACCTTGGCTGCACATTAGAATCACCTGGGAATCTTTTTAAAATCCTGATTTCTGGGCCTCATCCTCCGGAAATTCTGTTTCTTTGTTATGGGGTGGGGGCACAACATTGGTGACAAAGAAACAGAATTTCCGGAGGATGAGGCCCAGAAATCAGGATTTTAAAAAGATTCCCAGGTGATTCTAATGTGCAGCCAAGGTTGAAAACCACTGTTCTAGTTGCTTCAAATCCTTGACAACCTTTTAATTTAGCCTTTCTAGTATGGGTGAAATTGTACCTCATTGTGGTTTTAATTTGTACCAGGTGTACCGGTTAATAATGCAGATTTTGTAATAAAAGAAAACACGATAATTTCAAGAGAAACATCAAAAGTGCTTTATTCAAAGTAATGTCCTACGCTAGCTACAATCTTTCAGGTAATTTGTGGATATCGTCCCAATAGAAGTTTTCTTGTTTTGAGGCAAACCATCCAGAGACCCAATTTTCCACTTCTTTGTACGTTTTGAAGTGCTGCTCAGAAAGTGTGTGTGCCATCGATCTGAACAAGTGGTATCTGAAGGAGCAAGGTCTGGTGAATACAGCGGGTGGGTTAATACTTCCCAGGCAAGATCTTGTAACGTGTCTTTAACTGGTTTTGAAGTGATGGTGCATTATCATAAAGCAAAATTACTTTGCCATGTCTTCTGGCACATTCTGGTCTTTTTACATGATTTCGATGTGAAAGACAAAGAATGTCCAGGTCAACTGAAAAAGTTTGAAGACAATTTCAAGCATTATTGGATGAAGATGCATGTCAAACTCAAAAACAACTTGCAGAAAGATTAAATGTTGCTCAGCAAACAATTTCGTCGTTTACAAGCAATGGGAAACATTTTAAAGGAAGAAAAATGGTGCCACATCAACTGAACAAAAGACAAATGGAAAACCGAAAAGTCATAAGTAAAATGTGGTTCAAATTGATTATTTATTGTCGGTAGCGATCAGTATTAATGGTTTCACCTGATAATACACCACACCTTCCTGATCCCACCAAATGCAGAGCGTTGTCTTCTTTCCGAAGCGATTTGGCCTTGCAGTCGATGTTGATGGTTGACCTGGATCAACCCATGATTTTGTGGGTTTGGGATTTTCAAAATAAATCCACTTTTCATCACCAGTCACAATTTGATGCAAAAAAGACTTTCTTTCATGCTGTTGAAACAACATTTTACTTATGACTTTTCGGTTTTCCATTTGTCTTTTGTTCAGTTGATGTGGCACCATTTTTCTTCCTTTAAAATGTTTCCCATTGCTTGTAAACGACGAAATTGTTTGCTGAGCAACATTTAATCTTTCTGCAAGTTGTTTTTGAGTTTGACATGCATCTTCATCCAATAATGCTTGAAATTGTCTTCAAACTTTTTCAGTTGACCTGGACATTCTTTGTCTTTCACATCGAAATCATCACTTTTAAAGCGTTTAAACCAGCGTTCACAAGTATCTTGAGATGGAGCATGTTCACCATAAGCTGCCCGAAGTATACGATAACTTTTTCTTCAAAATAATGAATTAAAACTTCCCACAAATGCTCTTTTTTTGGCACGAAATTCAACGTGTTTAAGTATAAAAATATCTATGATGTTAACACCTTCAGCAAATTTGACATATGAAGTTTTGAACCTTGCTGTCAATACAACAAAATAGCATACGTATCAAATTGCATATATATCAACATATGTCTAACTCCATCTATTGAAAAAAAGTCTGCATTATCAACCGGTATACCTGGTATTTCTCTGATAACTAATGGTCTTAAGCACCTTTTCATGGGATTATTCCATTCAGATATCTTCTGCAAGGTGCCTGTTAAACTCTAACCCATTCTTTTATAGGTTATTTGTCTTTATTAAGAGTCGAATTGCAAGAGTTCTTTATATATTCCTTATAAAAATCCTTTTTAGATATTATGAATATTTTCTCCCACTTTGTTTGCTTTTTTGTTTTCTTTTTTTTTTTTTTAAATATATTTTATTGATTTCTTACAGAGAGGAAGGGAGAGGGATAGAGAGTTAGAAACATCGATGAGAGAGAAACATCGATCAGTTGCCTCCTGCACATCTCCCACTGGGGATGTGTCCGCAACCCAGGTACATGCCCTTGACCGGAATCGAACCTGGGACCTTTCAGTCCGCAGGCCGACGCTCTATCCACTGAGCCAAACCGGTTTCGGCAGCTTTTTTGTTTTCTTCATGGAATATTTTAATGAGCAGACATTTTTAATTTGGTGAAGTACAGTTTTTCAAGTTTTTCTTTTATATTTAGCACTTTTTAAATAGTCTTTTCTAAGGATTTTCTTCCTATCTCTGGCTCAGGAAAATATTCTTTTTTTTTTTCTTCTAGAAGCTTTATTGATTTTCACTTTTTACACAGAGGTTTATGAACAGATACTCATTTTTAAAAAATATTTTTATCGATTTCAGAGAGAAAAGGAGACGGAGAGAGAATCATTGATTGGCTGCATCTTGCATGCCCCATCCTGGGGTTGATTCCACAACCTGAGCATATGTCCTGACCGGAATTGAACCATGACCTCCTGATTCATAGGTTGACGCTCAACCCTGAGCCACACAGCCTGGGCCAGATACTCATTTTAATGCAGCAACAAGAATATCATAAGCATTCTACTTAAATCAATCTAAATATTGCAGAAGTCTGCCTATCTAAAGAGGAAAAAGAATTATTTCCAATTAAAAGGAATATTTTCTTATCATGAAACAATAATAGTAACTATAATAATATAATGATGTTTCACTCTTTTCTTTTAGGACTTAAATTTTTGGAAGTGAATAAAACTAGTTTTGGAAGACAAGATGACTACAGCTGCAGAAAGAAAGTATATTAATATTAGAAAAAGATTGGATCAGTTGGGATACCGCCAGACTCTGACAGTGGAGTGTTTACCCTTGGTAGAAAAAATTTTCAGGTAAAGATGAAAATACATTTCTAAACCTGTATAATCCTTAATTTCATTTATTTGGTTTGATTGAACTTCATGCTACAGTACAGAAATTGGTAGATTTTTTAAAAGCCCTTAAATCATCCAAAGCACATCTATTTGTTGCAGATCCTGCTTCTCCATCATGAATTCAGGGTCTCCATATTGTAGAACTCCAGGAGTCACCATTCACACTATACCAGTGGTTCTCAACCTTCCTAATGCCGCGACCCTTTAATACAGTTCCTCATGTTGTGGTGACCCCCAATTTCATTGTTACAAATTGAACATAATTAAAGCATAGTGATTAATCACAAAAACAATATGTAATTATATATGTGTTTTCCGATGGTCTTATGCGACCCCTGTGAAAGGGTCATTCGACCCCCAAAGGGGTTGCGACCCGCAGGTTGAGAACCGCTGCACTATACTGTCTAAAGTAAACATTTTTGAGGGTTTTCCCTGTGGATAGAATTACAGACTTTTTAATGTGGTTTTCTGATATAATTGGGAGTTCTGTGTCGGCCTCACTGGTCTTTACTATTACATTAATAATGTGGTCATTTCTTTAGCTGTTACATATTACCTTATATGTGGTAATTCTTTAGCTGTTAGGTATTACCTTAACTGAAGGATCCTTTGTGATTTTCTTTTCCACATGAGGTCTATTACTGTGGTTTGAGCCTGGGGCAGGGAAATAGCTTTGGGAGCTTTTGCAATAGGACAGTGATTTTCGATGGGTGTGCCATGGCATGCGCACTGGTGTGCCACAAGAATTTTTAAGACATGCAATACCTAACTATTTAGTCAGGGGCACTGATCTCTTTTCCCTTAGATTGTCAAATAAAAAATGACAACAGCCAACACAAAAATAGTGTGAATAAATCAAAATTATGCCTTCTTTTTGGTCAGGTCGGCAAAAAATACAGTGTTTTTATGGTGTGCCACAGAATTTTAGTAATTAGTTATGTGTGCCATGCGATGACAAAGGTTGAAAATCGCTGCAGAAGGACTATAAGAGATGATGATGGAGAGAATGGGTGAAAAATATTTTGTGGTCTTTAGTATGGCCTTCAAAACCCTTCCTCATCTAGCCCTGCAGCTTCATCTCCCATGTATTGAACCACTTGAAGCTCCCTAAACATATGTACACTCTCACCCATGGTCTCTCCATATGCTGTTCTATCTGCCTGTAAAGTCTCTCTCTCCTCTCTCTGTCCCCTTGCCCTTGTGCTTAGTTAGCTATATAGTCTGCTGGACTCTATCATGTCTCTTACATGCCACCATAACTACTTATTATTACTGGAAACTTCCATTTGACTTAGCTTTAGAATTCAAACTCTATATCTAGGAGACCAGAGACTATACCTAGGACAGGCTGAATACATAATTGGCACTGAAGTATTTGTAGACCGGATGTCTTCCAGACATCATTCCAGATGTCCTTCCTGACAAAGCCGGTGCCAGAGGGAAGCCAGCCCAGGTCCCGGCTGCCTGCGGGTGGCCTGAGGGAAGCCAGCCTGGGTCCCGGGTGCCTGCCGGTGGCCTGAGGGAAGCCAGCCTGGGTCCCGGGTGCCTGCCGGTGGCCGGAGGAGGGAAGCCTGGGTCCTGGGTGCCAGAGGGAATTTCATGCATTGGGCCTCTAGTAGTAGTATAACTTTCTGACAAACTGTCAGTAGAATATAAGCTCCATGACAGTGGGTTCTTTATTGCTTTCCCTGCTCAATAAGTATTGTTGGGAGTAAATATTCCACTAGTCTATGTTCTTTGAGGTAAGGAACTGAATCTTATTTATTGTGTACCTTGCACTTAGCATGTAGCAGGTACTCAATAAATATTTGCTGAAAAAACAAGTAAGTTTCACAGATTCCACAGGATCAGGTGACTAATTGGGCATGGGGGAAATGAGCAAGAGGGGAGATTCAAAGATAATTCTAATTATGTGTATATTAGAGGCCCGGTGCATGAGTTCGTGCACCAGTGGGGTCCCTCGTCCTGGCCTGTGGGAATCGGGCTGAACCAGCTCTCCAACATCCCCTGAGGGGTCCTGGATTGCGAGAGGGTGCAGGCCAGGCCGAGGGACCCCAACTGTGCATATACGGGCCAGGGAGGGACCGCAGGAGGGGCTCTAGGGCGTGTCCAGCCCATCTCACCCAGTCCCAATTGGCTGGACTCCAGCAGCAAGGTAACCTACCGGTTGGAGCGTCTGACCCTGGTCAGTGCACATCATAGTGACTGGTCAAATGGTCGAATTAACAGTCAGACACTTAGCATATTAGGCTTTTATTATATAGGACTAGAGGCCCGATGCACGAAATTCGTGCAAGAGTAGACCTTTCTCCCGGCTGCCAGCACCGGCTTCCCTTTGGCACCCGGGACCCGGGCTTCCCTCACAGCCCCAGCTTCATCTGGTCTAATTAGCATATTATGCTTTTATTATTATAGATAATTTATAACTTAATCTTTTTTTGAGAAATTTATTAATGCTTCATAGTACCTTGAAAGACTCCTAAGTGTTTGTTTTTATATTTGAATTCACTTGGCATTTAACATATTTAAGCCTTTTATAATTATACTAGAGGCCCAGTGCACAAAAATTTGTGCACTTGGGGGGGGGGGGGAAGGGCGGGGTTCCTCAGCCCGGCCTGTGCCCTCTCGCAGTCTGGGACCCCTCAGGAGATAACGACCTGCTGGCTTAGGCCTGCTCCTGGGTGGCAGAGGGCAGGCCCAATCCCTAGGTGCAGCCCCTGGTCAGACTCAGAGCAGGGCTGATTGGGGAGTTGGGGCGCCGCCCCCTGTCATGCACAGAGCAGGGCGGATTGGGAGGTTGCGATGCCACCCTCAGTCACGCTCAGGGTAGGGCCGATTGGGGGGTTGGGGCACCGCCCCCTGTCACACTCAAGGCAGGGTCGATGGGGAGGTTGCGGCGCCACCCCCTGTCACGCACAGAGCAGGGCCCATCAGGGGGTTGAGGAGCTCGCCCCTGTCACACACAGAGCAGGGCCGATAGGGGAGTTGGGGCGCCGCCACTGTCACACTCAGGGCAGGGCAGATCAGGGGGTTGGGGCGCTGCCACTGTCACACTCAGGGCAGGGCCAATGGGGAGGTTATGGCTCTACCCCATCACACACAGAGCAGCCACAGAGCAGGGCTGATCAGGGGGTTGGGGCGCCGCCACTGTCACACTCAGGGCAGGGCTGATGGGGAGGTTATGGCTCTACCCTGTCACACACAGAGCAGGGCCTGTGTGTGTGTGTGGGGGGGGGGGTTGGGGCGCCGCACCCTGTCACAGAGCAGGGGTTGGGATGCCGCACCCTGTCACACACAGAGTCGCAGGGCAATCAGGGGGTTTGGGCGCTGTCCCCTGTCACGCTGATCCGGTGCCAGGAGGCCTCGAGGCTCCGCTGATCCTGGTGCTGGGAGGCATATTACCCTTTTACTATATAGGATAGAGGCCTGGGGGCCGGCTGGTTTGCCCTGAAGGGTGTCCTGGATCAGGGTGGGGGTCCCCACTGGGATGCCTGGCCAGCCTGGATGAGGGGATGATGGCTGTTTGCAGCTGGCCACACACCCTTTAGGGTGGGGGTCCCCACTGGGGTGCCTGGCCAGTCTGGGTGAGGGGCTGAGGGCTGCTTTCAGGCTGGTGGTTGTTGACTGAAGCTCCCAACTGCTCCTTTTTTTTCTCTTTTTTTAATTTTATTCTGGGCCAGCTTTAACTCTGGCTCTAGCTCTGAGGCTTCCGCTGGTTTGTTTGCGTTCTATAATTGAAACTATGTATAACTCCAGCTCTGAGATCCCGGGGTTTTGTTTAGCTTCTATATTTGTTACAAAGTTTCAAACTGCCAGCTCAGAGGCCGACAGCGCAGGCGGGGAACGTTGGAGTCCTCCTTCACTGCAGCAAGCAAGCCTCATGTTCGCTTCCAGCTGCCTGGCTGCCGACCGCCATCTTGGCTGACAGTTAATTTGCATATACTCACTGATTAGCCAATGAAAAGGGTAGCGGTCGTACGCTAATTACCATGTTTCTCTTTTATTAGTGTAGACTAGAGGCCTGGGGATCCGTCAGCCCGGCCTGCCCCTTCTCACAGTCTGGGAGCCCTCAGGGGAGCGGGCCTAAACCGCAGTCTAGCCTTCCTCTGCCGGAGGCGACCGGCTGATCAGGGAAAGACACTGCTCCAATCACCCCCTTGCTGCTGCTGCCTCTGGCCTCCCTATGCAGGAGGCGATCCAGCGATCAGGGGAAGGTGACGCCCCCATCACGCCTCTGCTACTGCCACTGCCAGCTGTGAGGCTGCCTGAGCCTCAGCCTTTGCAGCTACTGCGGCTTGCCTGAGCCTCGCCTGGCCCTCATTGCCTGAGCTTGGGGCCCTCACAGCAGCCATCGGCAGCTTGCCTGAGCCTGGGGCCAGCCCTGGGCAAGCGGCAGCCGCCATCGCATCCCCAATGCTGCAAGTCCCCGCCCACCTGCGCCTGCTGAGCACGCAGCCTGCTGATCGGTCGTTAGTGTGACAGTGTCCCGACCAATTTCCATATTACCCTATTTTTAGATAGATTTTTAGTTATTAGAAAGTTAATAGAATGTTTCCTTGTATTTACATTTTCTATTCTTTAATTCTAGTGACCTGGTTCATACAACAGAAAGTCTTAGGAAATCAAAATTATCTGCTGTGAAAGCTGAAAAAGAAAGTGCCAATTTTGATTTTGCTTTGGAACCTTACAAACTTGAAAATGCAAAATTGAGCAGGGAAAATAATGAATTATACCTGGAATTAATGAAACTGAGAGAACAATCGGCCCAACACATTAAAGGTAAAATTTTATGATTTTTTTCTTTTAATGCCATATTTTTGTCCCCTTTCATTTTATGTGTAGGAAAGGCTAGTCTAATTTTAAAACTATTAATTAGACAATGTGGTGGTCCTCTTGTAACAGCTCTTGAAATTCTGTAGGGTTTGTTGAAGAGTTCCTGAGAAGTAAAATAAATTTTCATTCCATATCTGTATTTGTCTATACTATAACTGGATTAAACTTTTACATTTACAATTGCTAGAGAAAAGGTTAACTGCTGGAACTGAGGGAATGCTCTTGAAACAACTTTTGTTTTTCCTATACTGAAATTAAGAGAATTAAAGTAAGTTAAAAGCAATACATCATTCTGATTCTTTAATACTCCGTTTTTGAGCTAGAAGGTACAATAAAATGATTTCAAAAGTACTAGGCAAAGAGTAATTATATGGCTCTATTACTATAAACCAGCGGTTCTCAATCTGTGGGTCGCGACCCCTTTGGCAGTCGAACAACCCTTTTACAGGGGTCGCCTAAGACCATCCTGCATATCAGATATTTACATTACGATTCATAACAGTAGCAACATTACAGTTATGAAGTAGCAACGAAAATAATTTTATGGTTGGGTCACAACATGAGGAACTGTATTTAAAGGGCCAGAAGGTTGAGAACCACTGCTATAAACTCTTACATTCACTTGAAAGCCCTGTCCAAAACCTGGCATGAATTAATAATTTCTTAGTTTGATATCCAATTTACAGGGTCAAAAGCCATGGTGAATATTACAGCAGAAGAAAAATATGATTCCCTCTTGTGCTTCATGACTTATTTGCAGTTTTGTTAATAGTAGAAAAGGTAGTAGGCTTTCAAACAAACCATGCATAAGAATTAGGTAGAGCCTTTCAAATTGGGGACTTTTTGTATTTTGTGAAGTGGAAGAACTTCATAGATTTCTTGATCTGTAAAATAGTCTTTGAATCTTTTAAGAGTTGAAAACTACATTGAAGGAAAGTACACGTGAAACAGCTGATCTGAAATTTCTAAATAACCAGTATGTTCATAAACTCAAACTTTTGGAGAAAGAGAGCAAAGCTAAGAATGAAAAAATTCAACAACTTCAAGAAAAGAATTTGCATGCTGTTGTACAGACTCCAGGTATATCAGTTCCTTCTCTAAACAATTTTTTTACATCTAATCTTTTAAAGACAGTTAAACTATTAACTGAAATAGGACTTTGGGTTTTCATGCTTAGACTTTAGTATTTGAAAAGATATATTTGGATAGTCACATAAACTTTTCGATTTACTTCTGAATATCCAGATAGTATTTCTTACATGTGCTTATAAACTTGTAATATCTTCTTAGCTGTAAGAAGTCTAACTTTAATGCCCAGAGTTTTATTTCCTTAATCTCTGTTTTAAATTCTCTTTCTTATTATTGTTATCCTATATAATAAAAGCCTAATATGTCGTCCAGTCGTCCGTTCAACCAATTAAAGCATAATATGCTAATGATATGCTAAGGCTGCTCAACTGCTCGCTGTGACGTGCACTGACCACCAGGGGGCAGATGCTCCAACCGGTAGGTTAGCTTGCTGCTGGGGTCTGGCCGATCAGGACTGAGCAAGATGGGCCAGACACGCCCTGGAGCCCTCCCGTGGTTCGTCCCTCTCTGGCCAACCTCCCGCGTCCCTCCCCGGCCCCGATTGTGCGCTGGTGGGGTTTCTCAGCCTGGCCTGCGCCCTCTCATTATCCGGGACCTTTCAGGGGATGTCGGAGAGCCGATTTCGGCTCGATCCTGCAGGCCAGGCCGAGGGACCCCACTGGTGTACAAATTCATGCACCAGGCCTCTAGTTTTAGTTATAAAAGTGATCCATACTTAAAAAATTTGGAAAAGATATACTTTCTTAGTTTATTTTATTATTTTTACCTTTATGCTCAGTTCTTGAGCAAGAGAAAAGATGATGATGGGTCATATCCAAGCTGATGGTTGTCCAGGCATAAGGTTGGTGGAAGAATGTCCTGTGCTAATGATAAGGTCATTGAGATGTCTGAACCATGGGATCAAGATTATGGGAGTAAATGAGACGTAGAAAAGTGCAGGAGTATGAGACTAGGTAGAGATTGAGAAATTAAAGAGCATGGATGGACCAATAGTAACTTGGTCAGATGAAGATCATGATCAGAAGGGAGTTGAAGATCAAAAGCTAGTATAGTTCTAAGTAGAGATAGAGTCCAAGCGCAGTCATGTTGTTATGTACTTGAAACTAAGTGAAGAAACTCATGAGAGTTGACAGATTAGGAATTGAGAGGCTCGGGTGGGGAAGAATCAGTGGAGCTCAAGGTGGCAGGAAATGAGAGGCAGACTGAGCCAATGGCAGAAAATTGGGGAAAAGTGGGAAAGATCTCAGAAATAACTGAAAGATTGAGAAAAAAAGAGGATAATCTGGTTTTCTGAGAAAAGAATAGGTCAGATTCAAGAGAGATTCAGGGATGTGATCGCTAGAATTTAGTAACTGCATATGGTAGACTTGGAGGATAAGGGGAATGCTCAGATTTCTGTTTCAAGTGACTCAGTGGGTGGATAATGGTACTATTTCTCAAGCTAGGAAATGTGGGAGGTGGGGGCAGAAATCCACCTTTGGATATGTTGAGGGTGTTACATGGGACAATCACATTGAGATTTCCAGTACACAGTAGGGTATGTAGATCTGTTCTTAGAAGTGTGATCCCAGATGGAGATTCAAGTTGGGAGTCATTGGAGTATCTTGGAAATTAAAGCTGTGGAATTATCTAGTGAGATGTGTAATTCGGGAAGAGAGGAGAACCAAAGACAGACTCTAGAGAAGTTCTTATTTAAGGCACTTAGGGAAGAAGAAGGTTATGAAAGAAATTGAGGAGCAATCAAGAAAGGAAATCAGTAGATACGGGAAGAAGAAAATGGTTTGTCTTGTTTAGGTGTGTAACTACAAGCAGGTTGTTTAAATACTTTTGACTCAGTTGCTTCATTCTCAGAACGAGAGATATAAGAGAATACCAAATTTGTTAGGATTCTCAGAAAGACATAGTTGTGTTTTCATGAGGATCAGTGAGTTTTTAAGTACATGTATAATCTTAGCTAGATGCTGAAAAAGATAAATTATCCATGTGGTTTGCACTAAAATAGAATATCATCATATCTATTAAAAGAGAAACATGCAAATTGACCACACCTCCGCTACACCCCCAGAAGCCATGCCCACCAGCCAATCAGAGCGACTATGCAAATTAACCCAACCAAGATGGCAGCCGGCAGCCACAGAGCTGGAACCAGTAGGAGGCTTGGGTTGCCCCAGTGATGGAGGAAGCCAAGCTTCCCGCCGGCCCTGGCCAGCCATTGCCTCCGCTCAAGGCTACAAAGTTTCAGTTATAGAAGACAAATAAATCCCAGATACCTGCTTCCAGCCCACCTGGCCTCCACTCAGAGGTGCTGAAAAAAAGAAAAAGAAAAAAAGGAGAGTCTGGGAGCTTGGGTCGCTGGCGGGGGGCGGGGGAGGGGGGGAGAGGCTTGGCCAGCCTGCAAACAGCCATCAGCCCCTTGGCCAGGCACCCCAGCGGGACCCCCACCCTGATCCGGGACACCCTTCAGGGCAAACTAGCCGGCCCCGACCCGTGCACCAGGCCTCTATTCTATATAATAAAAGGGTAATATACAAACTGACCCTAACAGCAGAACAACTGGGAATGACTGGTCACTATGACACACACTGACCACCAGGGGCCAGACGCTCAATGCAGGAGCTGCCCCCTGGTGGTCAGTGTGCTCCCACAGGGGGAGCTCTGCTCAGCCACAAGCCAGGCTGACGGCTGCCAGCACAGCAGTGGTGGCGGGAGCCTCTCCCGCCTCCTTAGCAGCGCTAAGGATGTCCGACTGCAGCTTAGGCCTGCTCCCCGCTGGCAAGTGGACATCCTCCGAGGGCTCCCGGGCTGCCAGAGGGATGTCTGGCTGCCAGCTTATGCCCGATCTTCCGGGGAGCGGGCCTAAGTCAGCAGGTGGACATCCCCTGAGGGGTCCCAGACTGTGAGAGGGCAAAGGCCGGGCTGAGGGGACCCCCCTCCCCCAGCGCACAAATTTTTGTGCACTGGGCCTCTAGTATTTAATGATAAAAAGAAATTACTCCTGCTATTTTTAAAGATAAGTAGTAAAACATTCCCTACTAATTCAGGTTACAGCATGATTTTATATTACAGTTGACATTCCATTATATACTAATTTTACTACTTAAAATTTCAGTTATCTGCTCTTTTGGCATTGCTTAATATGCATGTGTATTAAGGCAATTCTCACTGTCTTAAACTCCTTGTTTGACAGGTTTCTGTTGGTGGTAACTTCTTGAGCTCACGTAAATGCCACAAGACACACTCAAGTTTTAATCTTGCCAATATCTGGTCCCCATTTACTGGAGGAATAGATTAAATCTGGACACACATGCCAAGCGTGTAGAATATAAAACTTTTTTTATAACCATATCTGTTGAGGTTGTCAGGAAGGCATCATTTAAAGATCAGGGTGGGTATTTATATATGGGGGAGAAAATATTTTATCCATATATATGATGTGCTAGAGACATACTGTATAACAAAAAGGCCAACCTTCTGGAATATTTAATTCTAAGACAGTGGTTTGTTTTTAATTTTTTTTGGAAATATACATTTGTTTTCTTTAGGTGGCAAGAAAAGAAGTATTGCTTTTAGACGCCAGCGAATGCAAATTGACCAACCAGTCCCTCCCTCTGAAGTCAGTTCCTATCCAGTTCCTCAGCCAGATGACCCTTACATTGCAGACCTTCTACAAGTGGCTGATAACAGGTGATTAAATAATTTCTTGTTGGCTTTAGTTAATTGACCACTTAACTGTACATTTTTTGACAGTGGGGCTTTTGTCTCATTAACTATTGTATCTCCAGTGCCTAGCCCAGAGCTTTGCATAAGCACTCGGTAAATACTTTCTGAATGTATTCTGAATATAGAATTTTTTTATTTGTTTTGTACCTTTGATTTCAGATAGATCATATGCCTGCTGTTTCTGTCCATATTTGCTTTAAAACTGTTTGGTGCCATTTAGAATCTATTTCAGTAGAGTTGCTTTGACATTTGGTTTCATCAACCAAAGTAAAGTGACTTCAGATTTATGTCAAATGCTGATGGACATGGATAGATTTGTAATTGGCTTTGAAATTCTTGCTTCAAAATTCTTGCCTCATGATTCTTTAGTTCTATATGTTTGCATTTGCTTAAATTGGAATTAGGTATACATTTCGTTTTAACTAAGCTTTCTAGGAAAGGCACGATGTAAGTGTTCTAAGGATGTAAAAATGAGTAAGAAGGGGGTTGCTGCTTTTGAGAAGCTCACAATCTGGCAGTGAAGATGAGACAAGAGAAATACACAAAATGCCATTAAGAAAATTATGGGGCCCGGCCGGTGTGGCTCAGTGATTGAGCATTGACCTATAAACCAGGAGGTCATGCACATGCCTGGGTTGTGGGCTCGGTCCCCAGTGGGGGCATGCAGGAGGCAGCCGATTGATGAGTCTCTCTCATTCTTAATGTTTCTCTCCCTCTCCTCTCTCATCCTTCTCTCTGAAAGCAATAAAAACTTTTTTTTTAAAGAAAACTATGAGCGGTTCAAAGGAGCAAGAGAGCACTAGTTGACAGCTTCTATGGTCATAGCTGGAGAAACATATTAAAATATGGAATACATCAATAGAAATAGTGCAGATAACTTTTATTTATTTTTTATTATTTTAGCCTTATCTGAGGATATGTTTATTGATTTTAAAGAGGGACGAAGGGAGAGAGAAAGACAGAAACATATCAATATGAGAGAGAAACAACAATCGGTTGCCTCCCATTTGTGCCCTGGCCAGGGATTGACCTGCAACCTAGGTATGTGCCCTGACTGGGAATCGAACCCACAACCTTATGGTGTACGGGATGCACTCCAAACAACTGACACCTGTCCAGGGCTAGTGCAGATTACTTTTAATTTCGTAGATTATGCAGAGAATATGGGACAGTTTTTCCATTTTATTAATATCAATATAACAACCTAGAAAGGTAACTGTGGTTAAGGTACTCAATTCGGATCTCTTAGCTCAGTTATTTTCACACAATGTTATGTACCTGTATTTATATAGTTATCTGACCTTAATCGTGAAATATTTTGTGTGTTAGAGTTATAATCTAGGGCTTCTTAAACAATGTTAGTATTATTTAAGGAGGGTTTCTGACTTTACCTTTCTCTTTATCATTTTTCTTTTCTATTAAACCATCATAGGTAGCATTAGTCTCTTGATTATCTTGTTTTAATTTGCACATGCAAATTGTGTTTGCATTCAGTCATTTGTGCATTTTTTTTTTTTAATATATTTTATTGATTTTTTACAGAGAGGAAGGGAGAGGGATAGAGAGTTAGAAACATCGATGAAAGAGGAACATCGATCAGCTGCCTCCTGCACATCTCCTCCTGGGGATGTGCCCGAAACCCAGGTACATGCCCTTGACCGGAATCGAACCCGGGACCTTTCAGTCCGCAGGCCGACGCTCTATCCACTGAGCCAAACCGGTTTCGGCTATTTGTGCATTTTTTGAGTGCAGTTGCATATGTACTCTTCTCCTAAGCCTAGATGAGTAGAAAATGTGGTTCCAGTAATAGCAGGGGTGAGTTATGTCCAGCCTAACTCACTCCACCCCATGAATACTCTTTCTTAGAGCAGACCTGGTTTCAGGCTTTATCTTTCCAGTAGGAGCTTAGTTGTGCCATTTATATATTAACTAGAGGCCCGGTGCATGAAATTCATGCACTGAGGGCGGGGGCGTCCCTCAGCCCAGCTTGTGCCCTCTCGCAGTCCGGAAGCCCCACAATCGATCATCCCAAAGAGGTAGGCCCTGCCCACCCAGTTGGGGCTCTGCGATGAATCACCCCCACAGAGGTAGGCCCACCTGCCCACCCGCTGCAGCCTGCCCGTCGGTGGCCTGGGCCTCCCTCTGCGGGGCAATCATGGGGCAATGATGGGGCCCCCTAACCAATCACATTGCACCACCTTGGCTGGCCTGGTGCCAATGGGTGTCATAGTGTGGTCATCTGGAAGGTTGTGCCGCTATTCAGAAGGTTGTTCTGCTATTTGGCCGTTCGGTCGATGTGCATATTACACTTTTATTATTATAGATGTTTGGAAAGGCTCGATGTAGTACAAATACATTTGGGCAATTGTATAATTCAGGTGATTTGGACAAATGTTGATTCTGTTAGAATTAATAGGTTCCAGAAAAGAGTGCTGTAATTACTTAGGAAATTGTAATATATATCAATATTTTTCTTCTCTCCAGGATTATAGGATAGTTTATTAGAAAATACAGGATCAGTTAGGATCTGAAAACCTGTTTAAGGCCCTTATTTCACTTAATATTATGAGTTTTGGACTTTACCCTCAATTTCCTGAACCTAAGAATTAGCAGCAACATCTCAAAGAGTTGTCCTAAGGATCAAAATGCAATAGTAGGTCTTTTATTGCATAATGTATCTGAATTTCAAATTATTTACCACTCAGTTCTTTATCATTCTTATAAAATTAACTCTGAAAGATGATCTATTCCATTTATGCATAACACAACACTTCCTAATTCATTGAGAAACAAAAAGTAGAGAGTTTATAAAAGAATGTGTCTAGTTTCATTTCTTGTTATTTTGTATTACTTAACAAAAGTATATTGGCATTAGTTATGAATGTGTTTCAGAATTCAAGAACTTCAACAGGAAGTCCATCAGTTACAAGAAAAATTAGCAATGATGGAAAGTGGACTGAGAGATTACAGCAAGCAGGTAAGATTTTAATTTATTTATATAGTAGGGATTGAGAGCATATACTTTTATTATAAATATATTTGGGTTGTATTTGATATTACTGATAATTGAGTTTTTATATGGTCTTTATATTTTTCATCAATTTGTTAATAGCTGGAGTGGGTTAGATGCTTTTAGAGCAATTCTACTCCATTTCACTTCATTATGCATTTAGGTGAATAGTAGTTTTTTGTTTTGTTATTTTGTTTTTCTTTTAGGTGAATCATCAACTTCCCCAAATGTAATTTTCTGACCATGTTACTATTTTCATCTCAGGAGATAGTTTTTTAAAGTATGCTATGCTTTTTAATGATCTTTTAATTTGTTTTTTTTACTCTAAACATACAGATTTTGTCATTTTGAACATGTCTCTTTGAAAGTTATTCTTCTATTACCATATATTTTGTGTGTTTTTTCTACAAGTAATAGTATCTCATAAAACAGTTTTCTGAAGAAGTGGGGGAATTATTATGGAGTTAGATCAGGACCATACAACTTTTGTTCTTTCATACTTCCTGTTGGTGTCTTGACTAAATTCTGATTTAGGTAATTACAGACTTTCTTCCTTAATATGCTTACTGAAGTTTAAATTGGGTAACACTTTTTTAATTTTCGGCATTTTTTTGGAGTGATGTGACCTGTACATGCAAATATAGATTTAACTTGTGTTGTTATAACTCTTACTTTCATAAAGTACTTTGAAGATTAAGTGGATTAAAATGGAGTTTAAAGAAAAGGGATTATAGTAATGTCAGACAAAAAACTTACTTTATGGGAGATGTTGAAAATACCAAATATGCACATGAGTTGAATATTATTGATATTTTTCAACCTATAATCACATTTTCATTATGTTTTTTCAAAGTACTTTATGAACATAAACCCACTAGTCTTCACCATCTCTGTGAAGTAGCTGAGGTATTTGGAGAAAATAGCCTAACCATACTGATGGAAACCACTAGTTTATTGTGGTTATCAATCTTAGCTTGCCTTATTATTTTTTTTTTTTGCTTGAGTTTTGTTTTTCTCAGCATATAGTCTAAATTTTGCTGTTCTCTCAAACTCTTTCCACAACCTATAATTCTCCTCACTATATCACCGTGTTTCAACTTCCTATATCTACTAGTAACTTTAAAATTAGCAGTATTCATACTCAGACTCTCAAGACTTCATGCACGTAGAATAATGTTCTTCCAGTTTAAGGGTTAGTCTATCTCCCTGTTTTTGGTCTCATTTCCTCTCTTTTCCTTAAGACCTTGCTTTAACTGATTATTTTTTCTTTACCAAACACTTATATGACCACTTTATAATGATTAATTTCTTAATAGTCATATGAGAAGGTGCTATGATAGTCATCACTACCATCCCTTAAAAAAATCTTCTAACTACTCTCCATCTTGCTAATGCCTTATTCTTCTCCCTCATGCAAGCTTCTCTAAAGCATCTTACTCTTCTATGTCCACTTCTTTACTTCCTGCTCACTCTTTAACCTGTTGCAGTCTGGCTTCTGCCCCCCACCGCATAAATTGGTCTGCTTAATGACACCAGTGACATTGCTAGATCCAAGGGACACTTTTAGTCTTTATTTTCTTGACCCACTCTGTAGTATTTGCATTATTGATAATTTCTCGTTGAAACTCTTCTATGACTTCATTTTGTTTTTTAACCTCTTATAATTTTTTCTTTGCTTTTTTCCTCTGCCCATTCCCTGAAATATTACTGTTTTCCAGGATTCTGTCTTTGACCCCTCCTCCTGTCCCTGTATGTTTTCTCAGATGGTCTCATGTTGATTTAAAATATTGTCTGTATGTTGATGACACCCCCAAATTCTTTCAGGCTTGAACCTGTCTTCTGAGCTCCAGAACCATATACCCAACTTAACACTGGGCATTTTCAGTTGGATAAAGACTCTTCATACTCACATGCCTGGTCCTGAACTTATCATTTGCCTCAAATCTCTTTTTCCTCCTATGTTTCCTACTTTGGTTGGTAGCCTCACCATCTGCCCAAGTCAACATTCTGTAGTCTTTCTAGATCATGTTCTGTTCCCTTCACATACCACTCATCAAGTTTTATCAGTTCTCCTGCCTAAGCACTCCTTAAATTTATTTGTTCTGATCTACCCTATTCCACTTTTTTATTTTAGACCTTAATCATCTCTCATCCGTTCTTATAGTAGGTTTCTCTGCCTCTGGCTTTGCTTTATTCTTATCAAATTCATCCTTTAGTCCAGAGTAATCTTTCTCCTTGGCTAAGTATTCAATATTTATCATAATTAGTTCCTGCCTAATTCTTTGGACTCATCTCCAATCATTAGTTTTCTTGTATATTACAGTCCAGTCACACTGAGCCATTTCTACTCCCTCCAACATACTATGTTGTTTTATGCTTCTGTGTCACTGACTGGAACATACACTCCTCCTCTTCATAGCATCATTTATTATTACCATTTGAGCATATTTATTTCATAAGACCTGCTCTAATTTCTATAGGTATGTGCATATCATGAAGAATAAATAAATTTATTCCCTTAACTACTTTGGAGCCATATACCTATTTCCTTTATTCTACCATTAAACAACAAATTCCACAGCAATTAATTGGTTCACTTGCTAGTGTTCCTTGTAAAGCTGCGTTCCTGTAAGTCAGGGACCATGTTTTATTTATTTTTCTATACCTAGAACTGTGCTCAATAATGGGTGAATTGAATGCTTAGTTTTTAATTTTTTTTTTTAAACCAATGCTTGAAAGTGTGTGGGTTTTTCCAGATTCTTGCATGTAAGTGTGAATTCATAATTAATAGTGATTTTTTTTATTATAAATTTGTTTTCTAAATGATAGATAGTTAATTAAATTCACACAAGTTTCCTATCCTTTTTGATACTGAGTTTCAGTAGCAATTCATTTTTATTTGTGTTTTATATTCATTTGTTTATTCTACATTATTCCACCAGGCACTGAAGTAGTTCAGACTCAGTTTCACTGCTCAACAATTTCCTTTTATATAAACACTGCCTAATTTTAGAGAAGAGTAAACACCAAAAACTCAATTAGGAAGAATCTATTCAATAGAAATATTTACAAAAGCTATGTTGACAGTTCTTATGTTGACATTATCTGTGTTTTTTATTTTTGCTCTACATATATGTATTTCATATCTCATAAAGTGTGGGTACATATATGAATGTTATTCTCTTTTATACACTGTTCAACATAAGAAAAATGGAAATATAGCCAAATAAATGTTTATTCGGTGTTAATCATTTTGGTTCAAAACAAGATTTTTAAAAATGATGTCATGATTTTGTCTTCAGATTGAATTAAGAGAAAGAGAGATAGAACGACTGTCCAATGCATTGGACGGTGGCTGCTCCTCTGATATCCTCTCTCTGGAGACTAAAAATAAAACCAACGAAAAGATTATTGCTCATTTAAATATTCAGGTAATGACTTTTATCATTATTTTACTGAGTGTATAAATTCCTAACTGTTTATAATGGTCCACGGGTTTGTAGAAGTGACAGTATTGTTCACTGAAGTATTATTTACAGTGGGAAATTTTTGACAGAGCCAGACTATTCAGATAAAGGGGGCAGCTATTGAAAAATCATATTTGTAAAGAATATTTAATGAGGCAGGAATATATATACACCATAATGTTAAGTATTTAAAAGAAGAGAATAAACTGTAGATATAATGTGATCTTTAATTTGCTTTTAAAAACTGTATATATGAACTCAGAGAGGGAAAACACTGGAAGAAAAGAAACCAAAATATACTAACAGTTTATCTTTGTGTAATGGGATAGTCTTCTTTATGATATTCTTTATTTTAAAAAATTTTATGACTATATATTTCTTTTATGATGTAGAAAAGAGGATTAAAAAAATAAGTACCAAGATTAAACTTGGGTTTTTAACTACCTATCTAATGGATTCACTGTCATGCATTAGACCTGAAAGTGAAAGAACAAGTCCATAAAGCATGACTCTTGATCTTTAGAAATTTAGACATATCAGTGCTGCCTGGGATGAACCAGAATAGAGTAAGGCACCGATATCAGCAGTAGCTCTTGAGTAATGCTGTTCAGTACACATATTTTTTATGAGCCATGTATGTAACGTAAAATTTTCTAGTAGCCAGATTAAAAAAGTAAAAAGAAAGAGGTGACATTGATTTAAAAAATGTATCTCAATGTATCTAAAATATTTTTTTCAATCTCTAATTCATGTAAAATATAATTGAGGTATTGTACATTCTCTTTATTTTTTTGTGCTGTCTTTGAAATCTTGTGTGTATTTTACATTCATAGCACATCTCAGTTTGGACTAGCCACATTGAAAGTGCCCAGTAGCCACATGTGGATGCTGGTGGCCATTACATTGCATAGCACAGTCTAGAGTAATATTATCATCTTAGTTATATTCTCGTCATAGTTTTAGAACTAGATGTTGGAAAAATGGTCATACAAATTTTTTATTTGTCCTTCCATGCTTGAAATTCTAAAGCCAATGACTATATATATTTTTATTAAGCCACACATTATCAGTTTTGCAATTCAAAATAAAATGTTTGTGAAATCTAAAGCCAATGACTATATATATATATATTTTTTTTTAAATATATTTTATTTATTTTTTACAGAGAGGAAGGGAGAGGGATAGAGAGTTAGAAACATCGATGAGAGAGAAACATCGATCAGCTGCCTCCTGCACGCCTCCTACTGGGGATGTGCCCACAACCAAGGTACATGCCCTTGACTGGAATCGAACCTGGGACCCTTGAGTCCGCAGGCCGATGCTCTATCCACTGAGCCAAACCAGTTAGGGCTATAAATATTTTTATTAAGCCACACATTATCAGTTTTGCAATTCAAAATAAAATGTTTGTAAAATAGTTGTGGTTTTAAGTTTTGTATTTTAAAAATATAGTATTTTTTGAAATATAATTTTGAAAGTTTAGTGTTTAGGATAATTTTTCATTTCATATTTTTTACAAATTACAAATTCAATGTAGGTTGACTTTCTTCAGCAAGCTAATAAAGACCTGGAGAAGCATATACAAGACCTTATGGAAACCAAGGAAACAGTGACTACTGAAGTTGTTAATTTAAGTAACAAAAATGAAAAACTTTGCCAAGAATTAACTGAAATAGACCAGTTAGCACAGCAGTTGGAAAGACATAAAGAAGAAGTGCTTGAGACTGCAGATAAAGAACTTGGGGAAGCAAAGGTATGTCTACGCTGTGGGAGTGTTTTTTAATTCTCCTAGAATAGTGGTCAGCAAACTCATTCGTCAACAGAGCCAAATATCAACAGTACAACGATTGAAATTTCTTTTGAGAGCCAAATTTTTTAAACTTAAACTATATAGGTAGGTACATTCAACTTTAAATTCACGGTTTTCGTCTTCCGTTTTTCTTTGCTGCTTCTTTGTAGCCATCTCAAACAGGGCACCTAAAAAATGTTTCATTTTACAATAATAAAGCCACCAACACAAAAGAATTACAATTCTTAAATTGATGACAAAAATACATGTAGGATTTGCAGCTGGTTGGAAAAATACAGGTAACTTTATGCTTCGAGTAGGTACTTTTGTCACCCGGGCGCGATTTGCGGATGCGACTAGTGCTAACCACTGCACATGAGACTGCTGACTGGCTCAGTCAACTCATCCATGAATCGCGCGCGCCTCCCCCGCGCTGCGTATCCTGCGGCCCGCCTGTGCCGCGTCTCCCATCGCCCGACTGACCGACAGACACCCCCCACTTCTTCTAACGCCACTTCTTCAAAATAGACTCGCCCAGGCTGAAAACCGACTTCTGCGCACAGGCCACGAAGTTTCAATCGCACTGTATGTGCGCGCCCGCACGTGGTATTTTGTGGAAGAGCCACACTCAAGGGGCCAAAGAGCCGCATGTGGCTCGCGAGTCGCAGTTTGCTGACCACTGTCCTAGAATATATGAGCTTATACCCTTTTGAGATCTGATTCAGTTCTTTTGATTGGTTTGTTTTGTAATTCATGTTTTTCTAAAGTGTTGTTTATACTCTCTCAAAGCTTGCACTAGTTGTTTGTGTTTCTGAAGCACACCTGTATCTAAGCTAGTTCTCTAGACTCTGTCCTATTTTTCTTCAAGATTTCCATCTGTCCTTTTATCTCTGCATTGTGAGTGAACACCAGAAGTTTGTCATCTTTGTCATTTTGTGCTCATAAACCCTTTAAAGGTTTTTAAAAAAAACACTATTTTTGTTCTTGCACATTTTTACGTTGGTAGGTAATTTTTTATCTTTAAATTTAAATAGACGTAAAGGATGTAATTTCATCTGTTGTAAATATTGATCTCTTAAAATAAAACTGTCACGTCATTCTTTTAAAGTCGCTGGTAGAATCCAAATAAACCTTTCTTGAAATCCTTGCAGAATTTTATCCTATGCTTGAATATCTTTTTATGAGCACTCCTTCAAATGTCTCTGCAATAAAAAAAAATACATAATGGCCCTGATCGGTTTGTGGAGCGGCCCTGAACGCTCAGTGGATAGAGCGTTGGCCTGGGGACTGAAGGGTCCCGGGTTCAATTCCGGTCAAGGGCATGTACCTTGGTTGCAGGCACATCCCCAGTAGGGGGTGTGCAGGAGGCAGCTAATTGATGTTTCTCTCTCATCAATGTTTCTGACTCTCTGTCCCTCTCCCTTTCTCTCTGTAAAAAATCAATAAAATATATTTTAAAAAAAGATTATTTAAAAAAAATACATAATGTGAAATATTTTATTTTTTAAAATGTCCTGTAACTATACAGTTCACAGTGTTAACATTTTCCTCTGAATAGTGTTATCATTACACTTACTAGTAATCAGTGTGACAAATACTACAAATTTTGATAATACTTATTAAATATTAAGTAAAACTACTAAAATTTTATTGGATAGACATCTCTTAATAATATATAATGGGAGAAAATAGTGCGTAAGGTTTTGGCCAGCCCCAACTTTTCAGATTATCTTTTTGTCTAGTGCGTCAAAAGTTTTTCATATCTTGAGAAAGTGGGACATTAGATGTCTGCCTTTATTTTGAAAAAGTGGGAGATAGTTGTAAGAGTGAAGGTTGGGAAGGAGAACTCACATGACCTAGATCACAAGCAGGTTCTCGGGTAAATAAAATTTAAGAAGGACTGAACGCAGAGAACAAGAATCCAGATATTGATTCCTTAAAACCATGTGCATATGACAGTTTTACATAATATTTGGAAGTCTTCATGTTATCTCAGTAATGGATATAACCTAGTTTGAAGACCATCACTACTGTACATTGCTGAATTAAGTTTATACAGTGTCACCTCCACTAATTAATGGAATAGAAGGACATTGCCTCGACGTAATAAAGGCCTTATATGAAAAGCCCACAGTTAACATTACACCCAGTGGTGAAAGACTGAAAGCTTTTTCTCTAAGATCAGAAACAAGGTAAGCATGCCCATTCTTACCACTTCCGTGCAACATAGTACTGGAAATCCTAGCCAGAGCACTTAGGCAAGAAAAAGAAATAAAAGGCATTACATGGGAAAGAAAGAAGTAAAATTATGTTTCCAGATGACATAATCATATATGTCAAAAACCCTAATGATTTCACACACACAAACAAAAATCACAGAACTAATAAGCAAATCCAGAAAAGTTGCAGGGTGCAAAAGCAGCACACAAAAATCAGGTGAGTTTCGGTACACGAATAATTAAAATCCAAAAAGGAAATGAATAATACCATTTACAGTAGCATAAAAAAGAATAAAATACTTAGGAATAAACTTAACCAACAAAGTGAAAGACATGTACACTAAAAACTATAAAATATTGCTGAAAGGAATTAAAGAAAACAGTTGCAGTTACAGGTTGGTAGTAGCAGGTGGGGAGAAAGCAAATAGGATAGGAAAATCAGGAAATGAGAATCCCATAAGATGAATTCTAAAAACGGGTTCAAGGAAAGTCCTACAAGTATATAGGCAAAAAAAGATTTTCAAGTGACCCTCTTGTTTCAGCTGTTACAAATAGGTCCCTGTATTCAAGATGCCAAGAAATTAAAGAGAAGCCTCAACTATGCCTCCTCTTCATTGAAATTGAGGCTGAGGGCTAAAGCCTCAGATTACACTGGTGAGAGGGAGCATGAACTACTTGGAAAATGGCCTTATTTGTAATGTGACTTAGTGCTAAGTATTCTTGATTTTTAAGTATTTACCTAATAGGCTTTTTATTCCTAGAAAGAGATTAAAAGAAATATTTCTGAAATGCGGAATCTTGAAGAAACAATGGCAAAACTTCAACTGGTAAGTACTTTAATTGTCAGAATTTTTGGTAAGAACATTTTTATGCTTATTTTACATATATTTTAACTTAGATATAATTTACACATTATAATATTCACTCTTTTAAGTGTATGATTTAGTGGTTTTAGTGTAGTCACTAAGTAATGCAGACATCACTACTGTCTAATAACAGGGCATTTTCCTCTATTCAGCCCTGAAACTAATAATCTACTTTTCTGTTTCTTTAGATTTGCCTATCCTGGACAGTTTATATAAATGGAACCATATACTAGTAATATGTGGCCTTTGTGCCTGGCTTCTTTTATTTAGCACCCTATTGTCTGTGTCCATAGGTAATGCATATATGCATATAAGTTCTTTTTTTAAAATATATTTTTATTCATTTCAGAGAGGAAGGGAGAGGAAGAGAGAGAGAGAAACATCAAAGGGAATCATTGATCGGCTGCCTCCTGCACACCCCCTACTGGGGATTGAGCCCGCAACCCCGGACATGTGCCCTTGAGCGGAATCGAACCCGGGATGCTTTGGTCTGCAGGCCAATGCTCTATCCACAGAGCCAAACCAGCCAGGGCTGTATATAAGTTCTTTGGTTAATCTTTTCCTGCACCCCATATTTCCATTTCTCTGATTCTGTTTTATTCATCAGTTTATTTTGTTCATTAGATTCTTTGTTGGTTTATTTTGATTTTTAGATTCAATTGTTGATAGATACGTATTTATTGTCATTTCATTGTTCATATCTTTTTTATTGATTTTTTTTTTTTTTAACAGAGAGGAAGGGAGAGAGATAGAGAGCTAGACACATTGACGAGAGAGAAACATTGATCAGCTGCCTCCTGCACACTCCCTACTGGAGATGTGCCCACAACCAAGGTACATGCCCTTGACCGGAATCGAACCCGGGACCTTTCAGTCCGCAGGCCGACGCTCTATCCACTGAGCCAAACCGGTTACGGCTGTTCATATCTTTTATTTATTTTTCTTCTTCCTCTTCTTCAAGAATATCCTTCAACATTTCATGCAATACTGGTTTGGTGGTGATGAATTCCTTTAGGTTTTTCTTGTCTGTGAAGCTCTTTATCTGACCTTCAATTCTAAATGAGAGCTTTGCTGGGTAGAGTAATCTTGGTTGTAGGTCCTTGTTATTCATCACTTTGAATATTTCTTGCCATTCCTTTCTGGCCTGCAAAGTTTTTGTTGAGAAATTAGCTGAAAGTCATATGGGTGCTGTTGACTTTTATTAAAAGCACTCAGTCCTCTTTTAATAGTTTTCCTAGCCATACTATTTGTTCTGGTAGTCTTCAAATCAGAATAATAGTAATCATTCCAGCATAAGTCTAGACATAGAATATTATCCTATACTAGAGGACTGGTGCATGAAATTCGTGCACGGATGGGGGGGGGGAGGGCCCCTCAGCCTGGCCTGCACCCTCGCAATCCAGGACCCCTCGGGGGATGTCCGACTGCCGGTCGATTGCCCCTAAGTACTCTGCCTGCCTGCCTGATCGCCCCCTAACCACTCGCCTGCCTGCCTGATCACCCCTAACTGCTCGCCTGCCTGCCTGATCGCCTCTAATTGCCTCTGCCTGCCTGCCTGATGCCCCTAACTGCTCGCCTGCCTGCCTGATCGCCCCTAACCATTCTGCCTGCCTGATCACCCCTAACCCCTCACCAGCCTGCCTGATCGCACCTAACCACTCTGCCTGCCTGATCTCCCTAACTACTCACCTGCCTGATCCCCCTAACTACTTGCCTGCCTGCCTGCCTGATCGCCTCTAACCACCTCTGCATGCCTGCCTGATCGCCCCTAACCACTCTGCCTGCCTGACTGATAGCCTCTAACCACTTTGCCTGATTGCCCCTAACTGCTCGCCTGCCTTCCTGATCACCCCTACCCACCTCTGCCTCGGCCCCCTTCGCCACAGCTTCATTCAGAAAGATGTCCAGAAGGTTGTTCGGCTGTCCAGTCTAATTAGCATATTATGCTTTTATTATAGTCTCGAACTGACAGATCTTGCTAACAGGCAGACATTCCTAGGTGGTCATTCAAAAGGTTATTGAGGATTTTGTTAACATGGATGAGTATCTACTGGAAACAATGACTAATACTAATTTCTAGATTTTCTTGTTATGTAAATTCTTTATATAATCTAATGCAGCAGTCGCCATCCTTTCAGACCTCATGGACCACCGGTTGGTGACCGCTGGTCTAGTGTGCATTGTTCTGGTGGCAAAGGCAAATTTAAAAATGAAGCCATTGTGACACACTGGCACATAGTAGGTGCTCAAATACTTGTGATTTTTATACGCTCACTATGGACAGCATATCACAATGGCTTCCTTTTCATTCAACTGTAGGATTTCAATTCAGTTCAATATTGAATAATTTAATTAACTAAACCTGTTAATTGTTGTCCACTCTTCAGTCTCCAGAGATATTGTAAATTTCTCCCATGAGCTCAATAAACAGAAAGTAGACAAACATCTATATGTTTGATGATGTCTTTACATCGTAAAACTCAATGTAAGCTCCATGATGGCAGGTACTTTTGCAGTTTGTTTGCTGCTGTTTGTATGAGCCCTATAAACAGTTGAATGTGATTCAAAGTGCTTGTCTCAGAACTATGCCCATGTTTTGCCAGTGTTGGCTGACAGTAAGATGTTGCTATAATTACTTTCTAACTTGTCTTATCTTTTCAATTAGTGCCATATTTTATGTATTTTTAAAATAAATGTTAATATCTATAGCTAACATTCATTAAGCAATTGCCATGTGCTGGACACTGTGTAGAGTGCTTCACATCCATAGATCAGTTCTCACCAGTGAATCCGCAGTGTCTTACTGGTCCTATCCCCATTGTGCAGGTGAGCTGAGAGAATAAGCAAGCTAATTACAGACACCTATGGTAGTCTTAGAACTCTGTCTTTCTCCTGCCCTCCTTTAAAAAAAAATTAAATTTTATTGCACAGTACATATTTATTTTTTAAGATATGGGACCGTTTACTAAACAAATGAAAAAAAAAAAGTAAATCTAATTCTATATACTCAGAAAAGAGCACTGTTAACATTTAGGTTTTATGTTGTTTTTAGCCACAATTGGTAATTACTAGTAACTTTAGTTGAAACCATATATTTGACTAAGAGTGTTTATGTATGTATGTGAGTTGCTCTTAAGTAAACATGCTTTTAAATACATACATATATATATATGTATTAGATAATATAAAGAATTTACATAACAAGAAAATCTAGAAATTAGTATTAGTCATTGTTTCCAGTAGATACTCATCCATGTTAACAAAATCCTCAATAACCTTTTGAATGACCACCTAGGAATGTCTGCCTGTTAGCAAGATCTGTCAGTTCGAGACTATAATAAAAGCATAATATGCTAATTAGACTGGACAGCCGAACATACATACATACCAGGCAAGGACTAATATATATATATATATATTAGTCCTTGCCTGGTGGCTAAGTTAGTTGGAGCATTGTCTCCTATACCCAAAGGTTGTGGGTTCAATCCCTGGTCGGTCAGGGTGGGTATGGAAGGTAACAGATTGATGTTTCTCTCTCACATTGATGTTTCTCTTTCTCTCTTTCTCTTTCTCTTTTTCTTCCTCTCTAAAATAGATAAATAAAAACATTCTTAGGTGAGGATTAAAAAAATATTTTTTAAGTGCTATAATGTTTTCTAAAGTTGTTTGAAATCTTAATTATAGTATTAAAATTTGCAGGAATTAAACTTATGCCATAAAGAAAAAGAGAGACTGAGTGATGAGCTTCTTATAAGATCAGACTTGGAAACTGTTGTTCATCAGCTTGAACAAGAAAAGCAAAGGCTTAGCAAAAAAATTGAAAGTTTTGGAGATACAGGTAAAATATAAAATGTTGGTAACTTAAGAAGTGATTGTGATTTCCTCTTGATGTATTATTTTTCTTAGGAGATGATCTTTCATTCATTCAATAGATAATTTTAAAGAGTGCTTGCTGTTTAACAGAATCCATGCTAGACACTGTAGATGCAGTAGAATATCTCTCTCCCTCAGGACCTTGCAGAATTCTTTTTATTTTTACTAGTTAATACAGGAAACCCTGCTTGAAAGTTTCCAATAGAATTCTATTCTTCGAGGCAGAACTGTAATAGAATTAATTAAGACTAAGGGGAAGATTATTCTAAAAGTGAAAAATTAAAGAACAGAATCTTTGTAAGGAAATGCACTTGTATCTCCTGAAAGTAGACACACACACACACTTGAAATAGGCTACCTTTCTGCCAGGTACCATTCCTAAATGAGGTTTTTAAGGAACGTGTAAGAGTTCATATATTCATTTATTCATTCATTAGACAAATGTTTATGAGCCTGCTGTGTGCCAGGTTCTGTTTTGGGTACTGGCATATACGATGGTAAACAAGATACACAAGGTCCCTGCTGTTGTGGAGTCTTTGTTCTAGTTAGTGAGACAGACTAGTATTTGTTTCTCTAACTAATAGCACATAAATAATGAGGTTAATTTTTCTCCTTTCCTCTTAGTATTTACTTCTTTGATACCTAGCAGTTATAGGCGATATACAAAACAGTTAATAATTTTTAGTAGCTTGCATTTCAAGCATTATTGATATAATTTATTTGACTAATTACACATTTTAAATGCAGCTTTTAATATTTATGTTCATTTTTCAGAAAGAGAACTTACTTTGGAAGTTGAGAGGATGAGGCTAGAGCATGGAATAAAACGTCGAGACAAGTCACCTTCTCGTTTAGATACATTTCTGAAAGGTATAGAAGAAGAACGAGATTTTTATAAGAAAGAGCTAGAAAGACTCCAGCATATAATACAGAGAAGATCTTGCTCTATAAATTATTCTGCACATGAAAAAGCTTCAACATTTAAAATGCTAGAAAAGGTAATATCTTTTTATCAGAGTAATTATTGATAAAGCAAGAGAGTATCTTTTTGAACAAACTTCTGGTTTATTACTGTATTAAATATAACATTATTATTAAATGTTAAATGTCATTCATACTTTTTAAAAGTTTTAATTTTGATTTTTGTTTTCTTCCATCACCTATACTATAGAAACACTGCATTAATTAGGAAAGCTACTTAAGAACAAAGCGTGATATACTGATTCCTGGAAAAAATGGAAAGACTGAATAGCTCATTACGTATATGCGACGAGTGTAAGGGCATCTGGGCTTCCAGAAACTGGAACCAGGAACTCATGCCACTAGACATTTCTTCTCTTTCTAACCTTTCAGTATCAGCTGCATTTTCTCTCGGAGCAGAGTGGCTTTGTCCACATGGCAGGCAACATGGCTTCATGCCATTCCCTGCCTTGGACTAGTCAGAAAGGTGAATCACACTGTACAGACCAGGCATCTTCCATGTAAATCACACAACAGGAGAAAGTAGTAAGTCCAAGTGGATGCCAGACAGATCATCCTATTAATACTACAACGACATTTATAAGATGGTAGTCTAAAGATGTATATTAGGTAAAGGTAATCATGATTTATGAGAGGTCAAAACCACAGTGTCTATTTTAGATCTTAATTATTTTCAATGTTTTATGAGTATCATTGTTTTATGAGTATGTGAATTCTTTAGATTTTTCTTTATTTTTTAAGCTTTGGAGCTGTAGGAGTCCCAGAGGCTTGTGTTACCCTAAAATTACTACACTCTAGATAAATTAGGAAAAGTTAGGAGTAAAGTCATTCAAACTCAAAACATTTGATTTCAGACTTGGCTGAATTGGCCAGTTCCATCATCTTTTTCCTAAAGATCCTGTCAATTGTCAAATGGTTTTGAGTCATTTTCTGATTAGGCTTCAGATTTTGACCTCATTGTCTAATGACTGAATTTGATTTACAGGTGTTAGGATACGCACTATTTTATGTTATCTATTATAAGCAGAATGAATTAGGGGAAAAATACAATTTAAATCATTGAGTCATTTTTAAATCCCCATTTGTACATAAGGCTCATGAAAAATAAACTACTGAATTGACTACCTTCATTATGTTTGAGAATCTTCCACAAAAATGGTTGATTAACTTAACCAAGTATTTATTAAATAGAACTGAGTAGATAATGATCTCAAAGCTTTTAACCTAAATATTCGATTCAGTTTCGTGGTGTGATTCACAACTGAAAGACAGATGAGAGATTTTGGTAAGATACTGGTAAAATCAGGTGAGACTCTTTTCCCCTTCAACTTATTTACTGTCTTGAAATATTCTAATGTTACCTGACATGGACAAACAATTTACTTTCCAAAGTTTAGAAGTTGAGATGTTCAGAGCATTTTAGATTCGCAGTAATAAATTGAAGGCATGGTACGGAAGTGGGTATGTACACTATTGAAACGGGTGGAGTGTCAGACAGTTGTGAGTGCTGGGAACTGGAGAGTGCAGCCCACTCTCTAGTTCCCAAGACTCACAACTGTGAGTTTTCAATCCTGCTTTATTGGGAAATTTAGGCACTGTTTCTATGGATTACAGTAACTCAGAAAAAATACTGACATTTTTAAAATCAGTGATCTTTGTCAACAGTACCCTTGTTGATTCTCTGTTGTCTGTATACAGGGGGGACACTGTCCCCTTTCACCATGGTTCCAACTGCGAGTGTTGAGTATAGTGTAGTAGAAAGTGCTTTGAAGTTAGAGGCCTGATAAAAGTTTTAACTCCAAAAAATGGCTTTGTGAACTTGGACAAGTTGCCTGACTTCATGGAACTCCGGTTTTGAAGTTAGCAAAGTTAGGACAGTAACTAAAATCTCTTGTAAAGATTATATGAGGTAATTTGCATAAGGGTTTAGCATAAAATATAGTTCCTAATAAATGTTTCATTTCCTCACTATTTGGTGGTTCAAAGCAAATCGGGTATAGGTCGAAAGTCATGTTCAGTTCAACAGATATATACTGAGGCTCTAGAGATACAAGGTAAAGACATAGTTGTTATCCTCATAACCTTGAGCACTGTGCACGTGTGTGTGTGTGTGTGTGTGTGTGTGTTGAAAACAATGGAGTAATAAAAGGGAGTTATTAACAATTATATGTTAACACAAAAATAAATGTGTGTTGATGAAGAAAATACAGGAAAGACTCAGAAGGCTGTGAGAGTATATAGAGGAGATCTAAATTAGATTGGAGATTTTGGAAGGACACCTTAGAGAAAGTGACATTTAAGCTGAGACCTGGACAATAATGAAAAGACACTGTCAAATCCTTTTTCACTGAGTGCTTCTTTTCTGAAATCTGCAGACTACCTCCTTTCTGTGAGATATTGTTATTTAGGTTACAGATTTTCTTTTATAGTTATTTAAGCCTTGAGTCCTCAAATCCTAATCTGCTTTTGTCCTGTAAGACATTTTATCCTTTAAGGCAGAGGTCCTCAAACTTATTAAACAGGGGGCCAGTTCACTGTCCCTCAGACATTGCACACATGCACACTGCGGGCCCGGGACGAGTGGGCTGCTAAGCAGGATAGGCAGCGGTGGCAAAAACACCCAGCGGGCCGGATAAATGTTTTCGGCGGGCTGCATGTGGCCCGTGGGGCCGTAGTTTGAGGACCCCTGCTTTAAGGTGTCCAGATAGCTAACCTCATCCATTATGTTTTGATTTTGCTTATTTAACTGAGAGGATAACTCATTTCCGAGTTGCAGGTGAGGGGTACCTCACAGATATCTACTATTTACCAACTCCACGTTGTACATGGTATGTGCACAGTAGATACTCAGTAACATAGATCAGGATGCTTTTCAGTGTATCCAGTTATCAGATTATCCCTACCTAGGGCTTCTGAATGTAGTCCCAAGTCTGTTTACTATCTTTGTTTTCCACGATTTCTGTAAAGATAGTGGATATTTTGAATTGTACCGGAATAATGGGTATAATCTTGTTTTAAATGTTGGAAGTAGTTGCTTAATGTACATATACTGCCTGGTAGAAATATTTATATTTATCTGATTGCAAAGGTAGACCTCACATTGGTTTAAAGCTGGGACAGTTGGGAGTTAGTGTGTCTGAGACATTGATCTTAGATTGTCAGAAAACACTGAGGAATGTTCTAGCCTATTATAGTTCCTTGCACTGGGTGAGCAGGCACACAGTGCCTCCTGGTCCTTGCCCTGGAGAGGGTTATAAACTAGTGGTCTCCCACTATTAGCATGTACCAGAGTCACCTGGAAGGCTTGATAAGCCATTTACTGGGCCTTGTGTCCTGTGTTTCTGATTAAGTAGGTTTGGGTTGGGCCCCAAAACTTGCATGTCTAACAAGTTCCTAGATGTTGCTGATACTTCTGGTCTGAGGATTATACTTTAGTTACCACCACTATAAATAACTTCAGGAGAATGACAGTTGGATAAGATCTGATCAAATAGTATCATTGGCAACTGGGTCTCTTCCTGGAAACTTGAAGGCCGTGAAATTTGCCCAAATACTGCCAGCACTCCCATCTCCTATCATTAAAGATTAAAAATCATGTTCCTTAATTACATTAAAGGAACTTGTGGTTTTTTTGTCTGTTAGCATCTTTCAGTCAATCTTAACACCAGCATCCTTGTGACAATCTTGTGGTGATAATTATAACAAATGATAGCTTCTGTTTTTAATTTATGTTTCAGGGTGATTACAATTCTGAAATTCATCTGATCACAAGAGAAAGAGATGAGCTTCAACATATGCTGGAAAGATTTGAGAAACATATGGAGGATATACAGGCCAATGTTAAATTATTGACAGCAGAAAGAGATAAACTAAGTGTTTTATATCATGAAGTAAGAGCTTTTTATAATTAAACCAACAGATTACACAGAACTAGTTAACTATAGTGGAACCACCACTATATGTCTTTTATTATTTTTTTTTTTAATTTAATTTTATTTTATTTTTTATTTTTCGCTTAAAGTATTACAAAGGGTATTACATAAGTGTCCTTTTTTTTCCCCCCCGCCCTTGACAAACCCCTACCCTCCCTTACCCCCCAGTGTCTTATGTCCATTAGTTATGCTTATATGCATGTATACAAGTCCTTCGGTTGATCTCTTACTCCCCTCCCTCCTGCCCCCCAACTCTCTCTGGCCTTCCCACTGCAGTTTGGCAATCAGTTTGAGGCAGCTCTGCCTCTGTATCTATTATTGTTCAAAAGTTTGTAATGGTCTTTATTATCCATGAATGAGTGAGATCATGTGGTATTTTTCCTTCATTGACTGGCTTGTTTCACTTAGCATAATGCTCTCCAGTTCCATCCATGATGTTGCAAATGGTAGGAGTTCCTTCTTTTTAACAGCAGCATAGTATTCCATCGTATAGATGTACCACAGTTTTCTAATCCATTCATCTACTGATGGGCACTTAGGCTGTTTCCAGATCTTAGCTATGGTGAATTGTGCTGCTACGAACATCTGGTTACATATATCCTTTCTGATAGGTGTTTCTGGTTTCTTGGGATATATTCCTAGTAGTGGGATCACAGGGTCAAATGGGAGTTCCATTTCCAATTTTTTGAGGAACCTCCATATTGCCTTCCATAGTGGCTGCACCAGTCTGCATTCCCACCAGCAGTGCACAAGTGTTCCTTTTTCTCCACATCCTCTCCAGCACTTGTCGTTTGTTGATTTGTTGATGATGGCCATTCTGACAGGTGTGAGATGGTACCTCATTGTTGTTTTGTTTTGCATCTCTCGGATGATTAGTGACTTTGAGCATGTTTTCATATGCCTCTTGGCTTTCTGAATGTCCTCTTTTGAAAGGTGTCTATTTAGATCCTTTGCCCATTTTTTGATTGGATTGTTTATCTTCTTTTTGTTAAGTTGTATGAGTTCCCTATAAATTTTGGAGATTAAGCCCTTATCAGATATGACGTTGACAAATATGTTTTCCCAAGAGGTGGGTTTTCTTGTTGTTTTGTTGATGGTTTCTTTTGCTGTGCAGAAGCTTTTTATTTTGATGTAGTCCCATTTGTTCAGTTTCTCTTTAGTTTCAACTGCCCTAGGAGCTGTATCAGTGAAGAAATTGTTTTGGCATAAGTCTGAGATTTTGTTGCCTTTGTATTCTTCTAGAATTTTTATGGTTTCCTGTCGTACATTTAAGTCCTTTATCCATTTTGAGTTTATTCTTGTGTATGGTGTAAGTTGGTGGTCTAGTTTCATTTTCTTGCATATATCTGTCCAATTTTCCCAACACCATTTATTGAAGAGACTATCTTGGCTCCATTGTATGTTCATGCCTCCTTTGTCAAAAATTAATTGAGCATATTGGTTCGGGCTAATTTCTGGACTCTCTATTCTATTCCACTGGTCTATATGTCTGTTCTTGTGCCAGTACCAGGCAGTTTTGAGAACAGTGGCTTTGTAATACAGTTTGATATCTGGCATTGAGATCCCACCTACTTTGTTCTTTCTCAGGATCGCTGCAGCTATTCGGGGTCTTTTTTTATTCCAGATGAATTTTTGGAGAGTTCGTTCTAGATCTTTGAAGAAGGCCATTGGTATTTTAATGGGAAGTGCGTTGAATTTATAGATTGCTTTGGGTAGTATGGACATTTTAATGATGTTGATTCTACCAATCCAAGAACATGGTATGTTCTTCCATCTGTTTATGTCTTCCTCTATCTCTTTTTTCAACATCCTGTAGTTTTCTGAGAAGAGGTCTTTAACCTCTTTAGTTAAGTTTATTCCTAGGTATCTTAATTTTTTTGGTGCGATGGTAAATGGGATTGTTTTTCTAATCTCTCTTTCTGAAAGTTCACTATTGGTGTATAGAAATGCCTCAGATTTCTTGGGGTTAATTTTGTATCCTGCTACATTGCCAAATTCATGTATTAAGTCTAGTAGCTTTTTGATGGAGTCTCTAGGGTTTTGTATGTATAATATCATGTCATCTGCAAATAAGGACAGTTTTACTTCCTCTTTTCCAATTTGGATGCCTTTTATTTCTTCTTCTTGCCTAATTGCAATGGCTAATACTTCCAGTACTATGTTGAACAGGAGTGGTGAGAGTGGGCATCCCTGTCTTATTCCTGTTCTTAGGGGAAATGGTGTTAGTTCACTATATGTCTTTTAAATTATTATAATATATAGACCTTGTGGTATTTGTGTGTTTTTTTAAATATATTTTATTGATTTTTTTACAGAGAGGAAGAGAGAGGGATAGAGAGTTAGAAACATCGATGAGAGAGAAACATCCATCAGCTGCCTCCTGCACACCACCCACTGGGTATATGCCCGCAACCAAGGTACATGCCCTTGACCGGAATTGAACCTGGGACCCTTGAGTCCGCAGGCCGACACTCTATCCACTGAGCCAAACCGGTTAGGGCTGTGGTATTTCTTCATAATTAGAATTGTAAGTAGTAGTTTCTACTGTGTTTCTGTTCCCAAAGCAAAGATTTCTATTATTTTTTCATATTTAGTCTTCCTCTTTTCTAGCCTATCTGTCAGGTCAGTTAGCGAGAAAATCTACTTCTAGACTGACTCTGAGTCAAGTTAATCCTTGGGATGCAGATATGTTGGGATATGTTTGTCAAACAGTGGGTAGCAGCCATTATTGGGACTAATTAGATATTAAGGACTTAGGCCCTAATGAGGAAACTTTAGGGAAGAGGGAATCGATACAGCTTGGCCCACTTACAAAGCCTCAGTTGTCAGAGGTCAAAGTGAGTCTGAGCAGGGATGGTATCTATTACCTAAATTTATTCCCATATCAGTCTCCCATGAAATCCTGCTACTTCAAGATGGGGAGAAGGACATGCAGGTTAAAAGGTCAATTTGTAAAGTTGTTTTGCCTTTTGGAACTTTCTTAGGATTCTGCAATACAAATTGATCCATTGGCTTAGATTCAGCTTTCTTGGGTCTGCTTAATTAATTATTAGTTATCCATCTGCTAACTGGTTTCTAAAATTTTGTGGCTGGCACTTCCCTCCATCTCCTTGTCTTCTTCTTATTTCTTTAATCATTTTACTCATTTTCTGGGGATTTGGAAAGAGAGCAAAGGTAGCATGTGTTTAGCTTGCCTTTTTTTTTTAAAAAAAAACGGAGCATATCCAGAGTGTTTTTTTATTTACATCTTTTAATTCTTTAAGGCTCAGGAAGAATTATCTTCACTAAGACAAGAATCCACCCAAAGCACAGTCTCCCATAATGTTGTTAGTCTGATGGAAAAGGAAAAAGAAGTTGCAATATCTGATTTAAGAAGGGTTATAGCAGAAAAGGAAGCTTTAAAAGACAAGTTAAAAGTAAGTAATAAGATTGACTTATTTTTGAAAGGCAATTTATTGAGAAAAAGGGGGGGTCTTTATATGTTTTTCTGTGAAGTGACTATTTAGAATGTACAACTAGGTCAGGGACTGTACAACTAAATCCAAACAATGTGTTTGTATGGCCTTTGAGCTAAGAATGGTGTTTACATTTTTAAATCATTGGAAAGCTATCAAAAGAAAATTTTATGACAACTGAAATATTTGAAATTCAAATTTCATTATTGGTAAATGTTGTTAGAATACGATGCTCATTCATTTGCATGTTCTATGTGGCGTCTTTTTTGCTGCAATTGCAGAATTTAGTAGTTAAAACAGAAACTATGTTTCTGGCTCATAAGGCTGAAAATACTTATCTGGTTCTTTATAGAAGATAATTAATTTCTGATTTCAATAGGTAGTTCCTTACATGGAGGGATATTATCTTCTTTTTGTAAAACAGTTTTATTGAGATAGTCACATACCATACACTTCACCCATTTCAAGTGCTTTTTAGTGTATTCACACATTTGTTCAACCATCACATCAATCAGTTTTAGAGCATTTTCATTATCTCAAAAGAAACCCTGTACCCATTATCAGCTGTTTTCCATTTCCCCCATCCTCCTCAGACCGAGGCAACCACTAATCTACTTTTTGTCTCAAGCAGATTTGCCTACTCTGGGCATTTCATATAAATTGAATCATTCAGTATGCAGTATTTATGTCTGGCTTCTCTCATTTAGCATAATGTTTTCAAGATTCATTCATGTTGTAGTATATATCTCAATACTTTATTCTTTTTTATTTCATCATATAGATGGACAACATTTTGTTTTATCATTTGTGTGGCTTTTGGCTATAAAGAATAATGGTGCCATGAATATTCCTGTACAACTTTTTGTGTGGATGTATGTTTTCACTTTTCTTGGGTATATACCTAGGTTCATTTGATGACTACATTTAACCATATTAACAGTTGCCAGGCTGTTTTCCAGAGCAGCTGTACCATTTATATTCCCACCGACAGTGTATACACATCCTCACCAATGCTGTTACTGTCTGTCTTTTTTTATTATTGTCATGCTGGTGGGTAGTATTATCTATTGTGGTTTTGTTTTGCATTTTCCTGATGGATAATGATGTTGATCATCTTTCCATGTACTTACTTGGCCATTTGTATATCTTTTTTTGGAGAAATGTCAGTTTAGAATCATCCTTTGCCCTTTTTTAGATTGGGTTATTTGTCTCATTATTATTAAGTTGTAAGAGTACTTATATATTATCAATAAAATCCCCTTTATCAGATATAATTTGCAAATACTTTCACCCATTCTGTGTGTTATCTTTTAATTTTCTTAATAGTATCCATTGAAGCACAAAAATTTTTAATTTTGAGAAAGTCCAATTTATCTATTTTTTTTATTGTGTATGTTTTTTGATGTCATATCTAGGGGCAGTCTTTTATAACTTCTTTTATAATCTCAGAAAAAACGTTAATATGTATATAAAGCAAGTACTCAGCACATAATAAGAACTCAGTATTAACTGTTAATGTTACTATTATGGAGTTCATAGTTTACTTCCAAAAAAGTGTTATTGAATTAATGTTTAGAAATTAGCAGCTACAATTAGGAATAAGAACATTTAAGCATTATTAGGGTAGTCTCTTTGTCAGAAAATTTCAGTTAAACTTTTACCCTGAAAGAATACTTTCAATTTGCGTCTTTTGGAATCCTGCCTTCCCAAAGTAATCTGCACTAATAAAAGACAAAGATGCTAATTGACCATACCTTCGCTATGCCCAAGCCACACCCACCAGCCAGTCAGAGTGACTATATGCAAATTAACCCAACCAAGATGGTGGCCGGCAGCCACGGAGCTGGAGCAAGCAGGAGGCTTGGTTGCCCCGGCGATGGAGGAAGCCAAGCTTCCCCTCTGCTCTGGCCAGCTGTGGCCTTCGTAAAAGGCAACAAAGTTTCAATTATAGAAGCTAAATAAATCTCAGATACCTGCTTCCAGCCAGCCTCCACTGGGAGCTTGGGTGGCTGGGGGCTGTGGCCAGCCTGCAAACAGCCATCAGCCCCTCACCCAGGCTGGCCAGGCACCCCAGCAGGGACCCCTACCCTGAAGGGGCTGTGGCCAGCCTGCAAACAGCTATCAGCCCCTCACCTAGGATGGCCACACCCTCATGGGATGAGGGTCCCCACTGAGGGCCTTGGCCAGCCTGCAGACAACCATAAGCCCCTCACCCAGGCTGGCCAGGCACCCCAGCAGGACCCCTCCCTGAAGGGGTTTGGCCAGCCTGAAAACGGCCCTCAGCCCCTCACCCAGGCTGGCCAGGCACCACAGCGGGACCCCCACCCTGATCCGGGACATCCTTCAGGGCAAATCAGCCGGCCCCCACCCATGCACTAGGCCTCTATACTGTATAATAAAAGGGTAATATGCAAATTGACCCTAACAGCAGATAGACTGGGAATCACTGGTCACTATGACACACACTGACCACCAGGGGGCAGACGCTCAATGCAGGAGCTGCCCCCTGGTGGTCAGTGTGCTCCCACAGGGGGAGCTCTGCTCAGCCACAAGCCTGGCTGATGGCTGCCAGTACAGTGGTGGTGGTGGGAGCCTCTCCCGCCTCCTCAGCAGTGCTAAGGATGTCCTACTGAAGCTATGCCTGCTTCCCGCTGGCAAGTGGACATCCCACAAGGGCTCCCGGGCTGCCAGAGGGATGTCTGACTGCCAACTTAGGTCCAATCCCCCCGGAGCGGGCCTAAGCCAGCAGGTGGGCATTCCCCAAGGGGTCCTAGACTGCGAGAGGGCACAGGCTGGGCTGAGGGACCCTCCCGAGTGCACCAATTTTTGTGCACCGGGCCTCTAGTCCTATATAATAAAAGCCTAATATGCTAAGTATCTGGTCATCTGGTCCATTCATCCAATCAAAGCGTAATACGCTAATGATATGCTAAGGCCGCTCAACCGCTCACTGACCACCAGGGGTGCAGACACTTCAACCAGTAGGTTAGCTTGCTGCTGGGCGATCGGGACTGAGCAAGACGGGCTGGACACGCTCTGGTGGCTTGCATAGTCCTGCAATATTCTGTTTCCTTTCTCTCTCTGATCTCATTTTTATTTCCCTTACACTCTGTTCTCAGGACATACTCCTGAATATACTTAACCTGCTGGTTTTTTTCCCTTTATGGTTATGCTAATGAATCAATCTATATAAATTTTTAGAAATGAATTTATGCCAATCTGTGTCTTCTGTTACAATCACACATGGAGGTAGAGTGTTGCTGTTTTTTTCAACCAAAAGCATCGTGTGTTTTTCATGTTTAATAATTTTCTTTCTAAAACATTTTGTTATTTAAAAAAACCAAGTAGAATAGTACTGGAGACTTGCATTGCTTACTTTCATAATTTTGTTGTATTATCTAATATGCATAAATATCTTTTATAAAATTCTCTTTCAGAGTTTCCAGGAAATGAGTCTTTTTGGAAAATCAGAATTAGAGAAAACTATTGAACATTTAACATATGTTAATCACCAGGTAATTCATCAAATTTAATTTGGGGTATATTATGTTGTATGAATGACTATGTTAATTATAGTCTTAATATACTGTATATTTTTGATATTACAAAATAGTATGATGCTAGAGCAGCTATATAAAAATGATAGACTCTGTACTACGAAGACTGACTACTTGGGTCCAAATCCCTCTCTATCACCTATTACCTGTAGGCAGTACTTAAACTTTCCATCCCTCAATTTTTTTATTTGTAAAATAGGAATAGTGCTAGTACTTAATTTGTGGAGAGTAAATGAGTTAATACATATTAAGAATTTAAAAGAGTCACTGGCATATTGTAAGTACACAGTAGTGTTAGTTATGCTTATTGTTTTGCCCTTGTTAAAAATTTAATATAAGGATTAGAGTACACAGTAAAATTCATTTGCATTCCTTACTGCTCTCTTTAGAAATAGGATTTTGAACAAACTGGTATGCATTCTGACGGTCTTTTTTGTCTCTGTGCTTCATTTTGTCATTGTTTTTATTTGTCTACTAATTCTTTGATTGATTCCTTTCTCCTTTGGATTAGTTATTTTTTTTCTCTCCTCGTGGTTTGTAGTTTCCTGCCTCTGTGCGTGCTCAGTACCTTTAAATTGGATGTCAGACATTGTGAATTTTACCTTCTTGGTTGCTGGATTACTATAAATATTCTTGAGGTTTGTGCTGAGATACAATTAAGTCAGATGGAGGTAGTTTAATCCTTTTCACTTTTGCATTTAAGCTTCATTAGGTGAGACCAGAGTACATTTAGTATTGAACTAATTTTGTTTCACTACTGAGACAAAAACCTTCTGAGTACACTTCCTGTTACCCCATGAATTACGTTGTTTTCAAATGAGTGATATGAACAGGAACTATTCCAGGCCCTGCATGAGTCCTGAGTATTGTTGCTTCTAATTCTTTGATGGTTCTTCCCCTGACCTTGAATAGCATCCTCTATACTGAGCTCTGCTCAGCTGAATACTCAAGGGCCACCCTTTGCAGAACTCCAGAGCTCTCACTCTGTGCAGCTCTCCTCCAGTATCTGCCCTGCAAACTCTAATCGTCTTGTCCTCCCTTGACTCTCAGTCCTGTCTTTTGAACTTAGGGGAACCACTAGACTCCACCTGGGTTCCTTTTCCTGTGCCACAGTTTGGAAATTCTTCAGGCAACAAGCTGGAGCAATCAGAGGGCTCATCTCATTTGTTTCTTATCTCTCGGTCACTGTCAATCGTTGCCTGATGCTCAGTGTCTTGAAAACCATTGTTTTATATATTTTGTCTTTTCTTTTTTTTCTAATTATTCAAATAGAAGGGTTCCTGTGACTCCAACTTGTGTAGAAACTGAAAGTGAGAGTTAATTAACTGGAAAATATAAGTACTAGAAGTCACTGGAAAGAGACTAAGAGAAAATATAAAATAAGTTAAAGTCTTAAGAGAATGAAGTAAGAAGGTATAACAGATGTTTAGTCAGAATTCTAGGAGAATATAATAGAATGTAGGAGAGGCAGTAGTTGAAGAGATGATGGCTGATAATTTTCTAGGAATTATAAAACATAGGAATCCTCAGATTTAGAATGTACAATGAATTCCAGTGGCATGATAAATAATACAATATATTTGTGTATAAATTTCCAGGCTCTTTATAGAAAACATTATGCAACCTTATTGAAAGACATTAAAGAAGACAAACAAGTGGAGATATATATCAGGTTTATACAAAAAGGTGACAGATATTCATGTTTATAAAAAGAATGTACATTCTCCCCAAATTGATCTATAAAGTTAATGTAGATCTGTCTGAAATCTCAAGAAGGTGGTGTGTGTGAACAATGACAATAGATTTTAAAATTTGCATGGAAACAAAGAGCCAAGAATCACAAATAATTTTAAAGAAAAACTTGATGTAGAAATTGTTCTGTCAGTTATGAAGGCTTCAGAGCTGGTAGATTTCCTCTACTTTATTTTCTAACCCTGCCGTGGGCAAACTACGGCCCTCGGGCCGGATCTGGCCCATTTGAAATGAATAAAACTAAAAAAAAAAAAAAAACCGTACCCTTTTATGTAATGATGTTTACTTTGAATTTATATTAGTTCACACAAACACTCCATCCATGCTTTTGTTCCGGCCCTCCGGTCCAGTTTAAGAACCCATTGTGGCCCTTGAGTCAAAAAGTTTGCCCACCCCTGTTCTAACCCCTTCTATTGATTTTTTAATATATATACACATATACATATACATTATATATATATACATATACATATACATTATATATATATATACATACATATATATATATATATATATATATATATGTATGTATATATATATATTTTTTCTTACTTTCTTTATTTCCAAGAGAACATTTTAGAAAGAGGTGGGAGATATCTGGGTGTGAGAGTCCCAGTATATAGACTTTCAGCCAATCTCCTTGTTAATTCTTCTCCTGACCCCAACCTAATGCTTGGTGCTTCAGTGAGCTGAGCTTCTTCTGGATACATCATCAGGCTGCATATTGGTATTTCCTGTTGTGGTCTCTGTAGATTAATGGTGCTCCTAAGAGGCAAATATCTGGGGAATTTTGGGTTGTCATAATTAGCAGGTGATTGTATCTAGTAGGTATTGGCCAGGGAGGCTACTAAGCATCCTACAATACAGAGGACACCCTTCCCATCCCCCACAACAAAGAATTATCTGGCACCAAAAGTCATTAGTTTTTAGATTCAGAAATGCTTTAGATTGTATCTTTCATTTTGAGTCATTATTCAATCTGCTCTTGTCTTCCACAAGTTGTTGAAGTCACTTACTAGAGGCCTGGTGCATGAAAATTCGTGCACTCAGGAGGGTACCTCAGCCCGGCCGGCTGGCGTCCTCTCAAGTCCGGGACCCCATCGGGGGATGTCCACCCTCAGGGAGCGGGCCTAAGCTGGCAGTCAGCCATCCCTCTGGCAGCCCGGGAACCCTCGAGTGATGTCCACCTGCCACAGTTGGACATCCTTAGCACTGCCGAGGAGGTGGGAGAGGCTCCCTCCACCCCGCTGTGCACGCAGCCTTCAACCCGGCTTGTGGCTGAGCAGAGCACCCCCTGTGGAAGTGCACTGACCACCAGGGGGCAGCTCCTGTGTTGAGCTCCTGCCCCCTCATTGTCAGTGTGCATCATAGTGACCCGTCGTTCCTGGTAGTTCCGCCGTTAGTTTCAATTTGCATATTGCCCTTTTATTATATAGGACTAGTTATATAGGATGAGCATATAGTATAGCTTTCTTATTCTTTTATTGCCATTTTAGCACTGTTTTCAGAGGGAGGAGAGATAAAATGTGGTTAGTTTACAGTTTTAATCGGAAGACATATTTATTACTAATATTTCTTGGTTTTGAAATTTATATGTACATTATTCTATTTTGTATTTATTTTTGTACAGTATATAAAATAAAATAGAAATCTGCCTATTTTTTCACTATGAGTGGCTGTTCCAACTCTATTTTTAAAGTTTTTATTATTTTCTCCCGTTCCTAATTTACATCTGTGTACATGTATTTCCTTGTCAATTTCTATGTGAAATCCACACTGTTTTAATTACAGTAGCTTTCTAATTTATTTTGACATCTCATAAGGCAAGTCGACTTGCATTCTTCCCCAACCCCAATTTTTCCTGGTTCGTTTTTTTAATGTCTGAACTTATCTGTTCCTCATAGAAAATCTCACTGTTGAATAAACTCAGACTTGGAGGTAGAAGCTCTCAGAGAGGACAACCTACGTCTCTTGACAATCTGTTCTGGCGTTTTTCTTTGGCCTCCTTCATTCTCTTAGCCTAAAGTTTAGCATATTCTGTGATATCTTCCTTATTTTTTTAGCACAGTATGCTGCTTCTTTGGAGCAGTATGCCAACTTGTTGCAGTACACGTGGAATAAAAGGACACTGAATCTTGGGTACTGTGGTCCTAGGTTTCGTACCTTCTTTGTTTAGGGGTTTTCTCACAACATATTGACGGATATCTTCTTTAGAGAGATTGAAAAGTTTGTAGATTCTGCTAGCTCTTTTGGACCCCAGGCAAAAAGGCACAGTAGTATCAATGAGACCAGGAATGTCCCCCTCCACCCCCCTTTTTCTTTTAATTCTCACCTGAGGATATTTTTCCACTGATTTTTAGGGCAAGTGGAAGAGAGAGTGAAAAACAGAGAAACATCAATGTGAGAGAAATACATTGATTGGTTGCCTCCTGCACGAACCCCAACCAAGGTTCGGGCTGGGGAGGAGTCTGCAACCAAGGTACGTGCCCTTGACCGGAATCGAACCTGGGACCCCTGGGTCCTCTGGCTGACACTTTATCCACTGAGACATACTGGCTAGGGCATCTCCCCTTTTTTAACAATGACCAAGTTGAGAATACTGAAATTGGCATCCACAATGCAACCCTAACAGAATTGCACTTTCTCCAGTCCTCCTTGGTCTATAACAGGAATTCCCCCTTAGTAGCAGATGTACTTGGCCATGGATCAAGACACACTGGTTCATGGGGAAACCTTGATTGTCATAGCCACCACAGATTGGAACCACATAACCCTTCCATCTTCACCCAGAGCATCAGCAGCAACTTCTATGGCCCTTCTCATAAAAGGCACGAAGTTTGCCCTAACTGGTTTGGCTAATTGGATAGAGCATCGGCCTGCGGACTGAAGGGTCCCAGGTTCGATTCCGGTCAAGGGCATATACCTTGGTTGTGGGCACATCCCCAGTAGGGGGTGTGCAGGAGGCAGCTGATTGAGGTTTCTCTCTCGTTGATGTTTCTAATTCTCTATCCCTCTTCCTTCCACTCTATAAAAAAATCAATAAAATATATTTTAAAAAAAAGGCACGGAGTTTGTGTTCATCATCTACTTCAATGGGTTTCTGGCAGCCAGTGGCTGGGAAAGAGATGTTCAGCTTCATTCTGAAGTAGCTGACTGCCTTCAAGGCGCCATGAGAAAGAGCTGTTTTTTCTTAAATTCCTTTTTTCCTAAATGAATTTTAGAATGAAATTTAAGCCACCCACCCCCTTATTTTAAAAACAGTTCTGTTAGGATTCTTGTTAAAATTTCATTGAATTTATAGTTATTTCAGGAAATTGTATTACATTTCCAGTATTGTATTTCCATTCAGAAACATGTGTGTCTTTACATTAAATCAGGTTATGTTTTATGCCCTGCAGGAAAATTTTTCAGTTTTTTTCATATGTCTTCCCCATTTGTGTTGGGGTTACAGTATTTTCTGATATGATTTTTCTTCAAATCAGGCCTACCCACGTGCTGGTTTTGTTTTGTTTTTAAATATTTCTTAAAATTTTTGCTTTGCTAATTGTTTCCCTTTCTCTTTTTATTGTTTTCATGAATAGTTCATTTTCTTCCTTTCTTGCTTTTTTTGGTATACATTCTTTCATTTCAATGATACTGAAAAGGAGAGATAAATGTATATGCCTATTCTTACAGGTAGAATCTAAAGTGTACACATGATTTTTAAAGGACTTTTAAATAAATCTATTTTCCCTTAGTTTTCTTCCAGAAGTGTTATTAAAATATGCTTAAGGAAAATAAAATTAAGACATGTATGTATTAACTTTTAAAATTTAAATTATAGCTTGAAAATGAAAACTGTGAATTAAAGTCTAAAATGTTAATAATGAAAGAATCAATGGAATCATTAGAGAACAAAGCAAAATTCCAAGCTCAAAAACTTAGCCATGTGGCTGGTGACTCATCTCTTCATAAAACAGAGATGAACTCACTTAGGTAAGTTTGTTGAATGCTTTGTTATTTCACCTCTGGGAACAAGTTGGTGGCTGTGTGAGGTTTGTTGTGGTGGCATTTTTGGACTAGGCCTTTTTGCAGTAGTACCCAAAGTTGGCCTTGCAGCAGAATCACCTGCGGAACTTTTAAAAAGTCTGGAGGTTCTTATTCACCGAATAAATCTGAGTAGATTTTGAGTATCCGTATTTTTAAAGACTTTCTTAGGTTGATATGATTGCAGGCAATTTTTTGTACCTACATGTTTCAAAAATTCCCCTAACAGATACTTAAGATCATTTGTACTCTATAGCTTAATAGGATTGCTGAAAATGATAGAATTTTTTTGCTACCTATGTCACTGTCCTTATCTTTCCTGTTGCAAAGAAATATAAAATCAGAGTATTTATATACAGAGTTTAAAATGGTGATATGTCTGAAAAATGGTAAGGTCAGTATGAAAAAATAGGCTGAATCTATAGGTTGGATTCAGGTTATGAAGTTGGTATGATAACCAAGTGTGTCTGGATTTTATCTTATAAATATAGAGAACAAAAAGAAATTTTTAATCCAGGGGGTGACATGAGTAGCATGCCTTTTTAAAAAATGAATTTTGGCAGAAATAGGAAAGATGAGTTTGGAGTCTTAAGAAACTGATGGCAAATGAGAGAGCATGTGTCTGAACTGAAATAGTGGCAGTGAACTTAGAGAACAGAGGCCAGGTTTAGGAAACATTTCTTACATAAAATCAACAGGATTGGATGACTTGTGTGGAAATGAGAAAAAGATACAGCAATGCAGAATATTTACCTTAGGATATTGGGTTGGTTAGCCATTGGTCCATTTAGAATGCAGATGGCTGAAGGAAATAAACAGTCAATGAAGATAGGTTTTCTCTGGACTGGGATTTGCAATAAGTTAAAAGATACCAAGTCAGAAGAAGGGCATCACTCTGAAGTATCAGAGGAAATAATTTCTCTAAATACATTTGTAATAAGAAGTAGGAAAGGATTTTCAGACATCAACATGACATTGCATATATGAAAGTAAATCAGTCATGAAGTAGTAACAACTTGAGATCCAACAGGATTGTAGTAATGACAATTAGAGAAAAAGATTGATAAATAAAAACTGAAAGTGTTAGTGAACAGAATGGAAATACCAGAAAACTGAGTTGGTGGAGTAGAAAACAAACTCAAGGAATTCACCTAGAATTCAGAACTCAGAAGGATAAAAAGAAATGATGAGCGAAAAAGACATGGATCTAATATACAAACACTGAGAATTGCAAAATTTTATAGTAAAATAAACAGCAGAATTTGAAAATCAAAAGGATAGTTAGGAAAAGGCCTGAGATTATATTCCTAAGGAATTCCTGATTATCAAACAAAACTTAATGAAATAAGACCAAGAGCTAGATGTGTCCATTTAATGAAGGAAATCACAGGGCATCTTAAATTTTTGCTCTTTGCTATTTGACTACAAGTCTTGATAAGTTAAACATTAGGTAAAGAACTAAAATAGAAGTTGCTCCCCCCCCCCCCTCTTTTTTGCAAGCTCTGCATACATCCTGTGAAGGAGAGCTACTTGAATGGACCACCCCCCACTTCTTCTGGTTCATGTCTATATTCAAATCCAAAGTACAAGTACCATGGTATATTTTTGTCACGCAGAACTACTAGGCTACCCTTCCCCCTTTTTGTCCAGCAGCTGACTGGATCTGGCATTTATTCCATTTTGCTTTGTGCTTCAGACTATGGCCACAATCTCCTTTTCTTTCCTCACAGAAGGCCCTTCACAGTCTTAGGCACTTAGCGCAGAGCTTTCAGTGCCTTCTCTTGGTTACCCTGGCCTATAGCTCCTTTGGTGTTTTCTTTGATATACTAATCCCCTTTTCTCTGGTGAGCTCAATCTGCTACTTTCCTCATCTAGGAGTGATTCCGTAACTTTGTTTTGCTCTGACAGAAAAATCTGACTTATCTTGCTTCTGAGGAAAGTATGTCAATCCCGTTCTCCATATCAGTAAACATTGATAGAACCATGAGTTCAAGCCGTCAGGTCCAAATCCAAAGCTGAACTCAATACAAACCGTAATGCCAAGCACTCTACGGAAGCAAAGCCACACTAGTCAAACCTCATGCCACTTTTAATGTGGTTAATAGAGATCTTGCTACCCCTTTAACCACATCAAGTTCTCTTGACATGAAGCCATTTAAGAGGCTGATGCTTAGATAGAGGAATCACAGGTTCCTTCCCATCCATTTGGTGGACCCATCTTTTCTTTTCAATCCTGAGTCAGGCATTTCTCACCAAGTTTCAGTGCCACCAGTTGCTTTTCACCAAACAGGACTATATCAAGCATAGTTTTTAATTGTCCAAGTAGAGGATCTTTGGTTTGGTTTCTTGGTATAGCACCAGAGGACATAATACAAAATCCCATTTTATAACCAAATGACTGTGTTCTCCCTTGAATTTTAGCAGGTGCTGGCAAGCTATGGCCTGCTACCAATTTTTGTTAAAACCCAAGTGCCAGGAATGGTTTTTACATGTTTAAATGATTGAAAAAGATCACGATAAAAGATTAATATTGTGTGACCTAAAAATTCTATGAAGTTCAAATTTCAGTGCCTATAAGTTGTATTGAACCACAACCACACTCCTTCATTTATATGTTATCTATCGCTGTTTTTGTGCTACAAAGGTAGGATTGAGTACATGCAACAGAGACTACCTGGCCCACATTGTTTAAAATACTCTGTCCTTTTACAAAAAAAAAGTTTACTGACCCCAGCTCCAGAGGATGGCTAGCATCCCCTGAGGGGCTAAGACCATCTTTCCTGGGTAGAGCAAAATTGCCTTATAGCAAAAATGTTAAGTGGTGGGCCATAACCATAGACTGTTAGAGACATCTAAAATAAAACAGGTTGGATGTGGAGAGAGCAGAGTGCCTGAAGAATGACTCCTCTGTGATTAACACATCCAATAGCAACTTGGGCTTACTCCTCACAGGTGGCAGGATACTATGACCTTCCTGTGACATTATGCCCTATACATTAAAAAAAAAAATTTAATAAAACAGGTAAACCATATCAGTCTCTGTTTCTTCTAATAGGCCGTTAAAATTCCAGCCTACCCTTAGATGGAACTTCAGCTCCATATTAGAACTTGAGCACTTTTTATGAATAAAGGACCCTTTAAGATGCTGTTCATTATGAAGGGAAGTAATTACTTTGCCCTCTAAAATGAAAGCATGAATACCTCCATGTTATCCTCCTATATAATAAAAGGCTAATATGCAAGTGGACTGAACGGTGGAATGACTCGTCGCTATGATGTGCACTGACCACCAGGGGACAGACGCTTAATGCAGCAGCTGTGGTCAATGTGCTCCCACAGAGGGAGCACTGCTCAGCCAGAAGCCTGGCTTATGGCTGGTGAGCACAGCAGCGTTGGCAGGAGCCTCTCCTGCCTCTGTGGCAGGTGGACATCCCCCGAGGGCTCCTGGACTGTGAGAGGGTGCATGCCAGGCTAAGGGACCCCCCCCCTCCAAGTGCATGAATTTTATGCACCGGGCCTCTAGTGTAATCCTATATAGTAAAAGGCTAATATGCAAGTTGATGGAATGGTGGAACGACCGGTCACTGTGACGCGCACTGACCACCAGAGGGCAGACACTCAAAGTAGGAGCTGCCCCCAACCCGCAGGCCCCGACTGGGCGGGGGGTGGGGTCGGCAAGCAGGCATCACCAGGCCAGCCAAGGCAGGTGCCAGCAGGGGCTCCCCAATCGTCCTGCCAGTCACCCTGCAGAGGGAGGCGACTGGCGGTGGAGGGCGGGGCCAGTGGATGGGCGGCGCCAGGCCAGCCAAGGCGGGTACCAGTGGGTGCCCTCTCGATTGCCCCACCAGTCGCCCCACACATCGGCCCTGATCGCCAGCCAGGCCTTGGGACCCTACCTGTGCATGAATTTTGTGCACCGGGCCTCTAGTATAATATAACTGAGGAAGTTGAGGCTCAGAGAGATGGGCCTATACAGCCACATGGGTAGTAGAGAGCTAGAACTGTGATTATAAGTGAAGTTTTATTGATTTACTTTCTGGTGGGAAGTCATCACTTCCCTTTGCTGTGTTTATAGCACTTTCAAAGCTAAGAAATTGATTGTTTTACTAATAACTTAGTTCTCAAAATTTCCTTTCCAGACACCATGATGAACAAATAATATGATAGTCATTCAGCTATTCTTCACAATGAACTTTATACTATACCTCAGTTCTTTCATTAAGAAGACCTTTTAAAATTTGTATTCATTTTTTTAATCCTCACCTGAGGATATTTTTCCATTGATTTTTAGAGAATGGAAGAGAGAGGGAAAGACAGAGAAATATCGATTTGAGAGAAACACATTGATTCGTTGCCTCCTGCATGCACCCCAACCAGGGCCTGGGCCTGGGCCGGGGAGGAGCCTGCAACCGAGGTACGTGCCCTTGACTGGAATCGAATCCTTCGGTCCTCAGGCTGACGCTCTAGCTACTTCGGCTGGGCATGAAGACTTTTATCTTAGCAGCAATACTTCTTTTATAAAAGTTACGTCCAGATCTGGTATAGAATTTCTGTTGTCCCCTTCCCTGTCTACACTAGAATATGAAAGACAAAGCTATATTTAGGACTCACCAAGGACTTCCTGTATAACCAAGATGTTACTTTATTAACCTGACTTTGATTAGGAATTAACTCTGCTAATAAACTAAGATGTAAAGAGGTCTTTACATTTCTACTTAGAATTTCAAGCACAGCCAACTACTTGGGATTCTGTGGGCCATTCTGTTTTTATTTTTATTTTTATTTTTTTAAATATATTTTATTGATTTTTTACAGAGAGGAAGGGAGAGAGACAGAGAGTTAGAAACATCGATGAGAGAGAAACATCGATCAGCTGCCTCCTGCACATCTCCCACTGGGGATGTGCCCGCAACCCAGGTACATGCCCTTGACCGGAATCGAACCCGGGACCCTTCAGTCCGAAGGCCGACGCTCTATCCACTGAGCCGGTTTCGGCCAATTCTGTTTTTAAAAGGACTCTGTATAACTTATTGGTAGACATTTTCCCTTCCACATAAGATGTTGGTCTCCCTGTATTCTTATAGAAGGCAATGTTGATGTAGTAGAAAAACCACTGATATCAAGTTAGACTAGATTTACATCTTTTCTTGTCACCTTGGACAAGTTATTATTTTTCTATAAAATGGGGACAATAGCTTTAATTTTGGAACTGTTCTAGGAATAAGTGAGCTAATATATAAAAGTATCAATACAATGAATACGTCCTGTGGTTATATCCCTCAGAGCAATAGCTGTAGCTTTAAGAACAGATCGAATATAGTGCAGTCATCTGGACTCAGATAATTTTATGAAATAAAATTTCTTGACCATAGAATCTTTCTTACTGGGTTCTATTTGGTTGTACAGTTCTAAAGAAGTCATCCTCAACTTGACTTTTCTCCTTCCTCTGGGTCATCATTCACTTGCCATTAGAAGAATGTGTCATGTCTTTCGTCTTTCAGAACACCTCAGTATGGCCAGTAAAACTTCATTTTCAAGGAGCTGTTCTATCTTACTAGTGGTTTCAGAATCCAGACCTCCTCCCCATTAGGCAGTTCTAAGCTAAGCTACGCTTGGTATCTTCTTCCCTGTCATATCCTCAGGCAAACCCTAAAAGGAACCTGTGGGAATTCCCAATAAATAGCCTGAGGTGGGAGTTTTGTCCTTCCAGCAAGTCACGGTTAAGAACTGGTAGGCCAGGGCTAAAAGCATTCCAAAGTGTCTATCACATGACAGCAAGTTCTTGTTACTTCTGACAAATAATCTTACTAAATCAGGACGAGATTACTCTGAAATTGTCTTTACTTCCTCTGTACATCCTTTATTTTGCTCCCTGAAACCGATCTTTAGTCTTAAATCTTTATTGCACTACAATAAATGCCTACTTTCCCAGTTTACTATGACCTCCAATTACCTGCCAAAAAAAGTCAGAAAAGGAAGCAAAATTAAAAGCTCACTGGACTGGATGGTCAGGACTCACATGGGTAATCCTTTGAAGTGCCAGGCCATTCTGTAAAAACAAGACTTTCTTTTTGCCTCTACTATTGGAAATAGATTTTAAGAGGAGGAGGGTTGATATTAGGAAACTGAGATGAGTTAAAACTACCGGGAAGCCTCTAGAAAAGAGTACACATGAACTTGATTTTTATACTATACTAGAGGCCCAGTACACAAAAATTTGTGCACTGGTGGGTGGGGGGGTGTCCCTCAGCCCCACTTGTGCCCTCTCACAGTCTGGGACCCCTCGGGAGATAACAACCTGCTGGCTTAGGCCCACTCCCGGGTGGCAGAGGGCAGGCCCAATCCCAAGGTGCAGCCCCTGGTCAGGCTCAGAGCAGGGCCGATTGGGGAGTTGGGGTGCCGCCCCCTGTCATGCACAGAGCAGGGCGGATTGGGAGGTTGCGATGCCACCCCTAGTCACGCTCAGGGTAGGGCCGATTGGGAGGTTGCAGCCCGCCCCCTGTCACGCACAGAGCAGGGCCCATCAGGGGGTTGGGGCGCTGCCCCCTGTCATGCACAGAGCAGGGCCCATCAGGGGGTTGGGGAGCTCCCCCCTGTCACGCACAGAGTAGGGCCGATAGGGGAGTTGGGGCACCGCCCCCTGTCACACTCAGGGCAGGGCCGATGGGGAGGTTGCGGCTCTACCCCATCACACACACAGCAGGACCCATGGGGGAGGGGGGGTGAGTATCCTGTCACATACAGAGCAGGGCCGATCAGGGGGTTGGGGAGCTCCCCCCTATCAGGCACAGAGCAGGGCCGATGAGGGGGTTGGGGAGCCTTCCCCTATCACACTCAGTGCAGGGCCGATGGGGAGGTTGTGGCTCTACCTCGTCACACACAGAGCAGGGCCCATGGGGGGGTTAGGACACCGCATCCTGTCACACACAGAGCAGGGCCGATCAGGGGGTTGGGGCGCCTTCCCCTGTCATGAACAGAGCAGGGCGGATAGGGAGGTTGTGGCCCCGCACCCTGTCACACACAGAACCACAGGATGATCAGGGGGTTTGGGCGCTACCCCCTGTCACACTGCTCCAGGGGCCAGGAGCCTTCGCGGATCCGCTGATCCCAGTGCTGGGAGGCCTTGCGGCTCCGCTGATTCCGGGTTCGGGAGGCCTCGCGGCTCCACTGATCCCGGTGCTGGGAGGCATATTACCCTTTTACTATATAGGATAGAGGCCTGGTGCATGGGTGGGGGCCGGCTGGTTTGCCCTGAAGGGTGTCCTGGATCAGGGTGGGGGTCCTGCTTGAGTGCCTGGACAGCCTGGATGAGGGGATGATGGCTGTTTGCAGCTGGTCACACCCCCTTCAGGGTGGGGGTCCCCACTGGGGTGCCTGGCCAGTCTGAGTGAGGGGCCGAGGGCTGTTTTCAGGCTGCTGGGTGACTGAAGCTCCCAACCTCTCCTTTTTTTCTTTTTTATTCTGGGATTTATTTACCTTCTATGGCTGTCACTGGAACTGAGAGCCGGCTTTAGCTCTGAGGCTCGGCTCCAGCTCTGAGACCTCAGCTGCTGAAAGCAGGTATCTGGGTTTGTTTGGGTTCTATAGTTGTAACACTGTTTCAGCTCCAGCTCCAGGGCCGCCGGCTGAAAGCAGATTTCTGGGCTTTGTTTAGCTTCTATATTTGCAACATTTTTCTTATACTGCAGCTCAGAGGCCGGCAGCGGCAGGCGGGGAACCTTGGCTTCCTGCATCACTGGAGCAAGCAAGCCTCCTGTCGCTTCAGCTGCCTGGCTGCCGGCCACCATCTTGGTTGGCAGTTAATTTGCATATCGCCCTGATTAGCCAATGGGAAGGGTAGCGAAGTTACGGTTAATTACCATGTTTCTTTATTATTAGATAGGATTATTTTTAGGAAGATGAACCATTTTGAAGAAGAATGGTGGATGGCGAGAAATAATATATAATGCCATTGATTATACTGGAAGAGCTTGAAGAAATAAAAAATTTTAAAAATAAGAAAAATATTTTTTGAGATCTCTCACCTTTTAAAAATTATTTCTACCAGAGATAAAGAATACCATTTGTTTTTGTCCACTGATTCTTTAGGATAGTAAATGAGCAGCTACAGCGGTCACTTGATGATTATCAGCACCGACTTTCCATCCAAAGAGGTGAACTTGAATCAGCCGAAGCACAAATTAAAATGCTGGAGGAAAATATAGGTAATTGTTTTTAAATTTTGTTTTTGCTAATCCTAATTTTCTTTGGCTAACAAACATTTCATTTATAGGTAAACTACACCTTAAGATGACTTCACAGGATCAAGAGGCTCATGTCATGAAAAAGACCATTGGTGTTATTGATAAAGAAAAAGATTTCCTTCAGGAGACTGTAGATGAGAAGACAGAACAGATTGCAAACTTGGAAGAAAACCTTGCTAATAAAGTATGTGCTTGTTAAATATTATTATCCAGCATCTGAACAGAAAAGATTATTTCATTCTCTGTTTCAAGTATGCAGTTCTTATCGCCCATGTATAAGTTAAGACCCAGGCCATATCTTCTAATATGTTTGAATTTCATTTTATCTCAGTAAGTTGAATCTTCAGAATTTCTATTTCTAGAATGTAATTTTATCAGATGTGATTACAGCAAACTTAAGGAAACAATTTAAGTTCTTAGTGTGAATAGAAGCATGCCAATACTTGAAATACAGTTGGGACATAGAGCTTTCATTTATAGCACCTATATAATAAAAGGCTAATATGCAAATTGTCCCCTCGACCAGTAGTTCGACCAGGAGTTTGACCAGGGGCGGGGCCAGCTGGCCAACCGCCCGCGCCCCCTCTCCCCCAGCCGCCCCCGCCTCTGATCGGCCCCCCCCCCCACCCGTGCACGAATTCGTGCACAGGGCCTCTAGTAAGTTATATAATTGGATTTGAACTGAGTAAATGTGATAAATTGTATAAATTCAACTAAAGACATTTCTATATAAATTGTTTAGAATCTTATATATTTTTGTAATTTCTCTAGGAAAAAGCTATTGCTCAGATGAAGATAACGTTCTCAGAGTATGAATCTTCTCTGAAGTAAGTAATCAGTGTAATGGCATCCATCTTCTTTAGAAATTTTTGGTGAATGCAGCTCTATTTAAGTAGCATCTGTCAATAGTTACATTTCCATTTTTCTATTTTTGCCAATGACAGCAGCATTATTTTCTCAGTCTTTTGCATGAAAATGTTATATTATCTTTAACTTGCTGCCATCTTTTATCATCCACATCTAAGCACTATGTCTTACTATTTTTTTACATGCTACTTGCTCTTTGTTTTTATTATAACTACCCTATGCAGGCCCTAATTATTAAAATATAGATTACTTTAGTAGTAGCCAGTCTTGAATTTATTCTAAGTCTAAACCTATCTTGAAAAAAATTTTATATTTTATGTGTAGTCTCTTCAAGACAAAAGTCACTAATTATGTTTATTCTGTGTACCCTTTTATATTATACTAGAGGCCCAATGCACGAAATTCATGCAAGGGGCTTGGCCCCCACAGCCACAGCGGCTTGCATTGGCCCTCGGAGTCCTGGCTTTGTCCGGAAGGTTGTCCAGCTGTCCAGTCTAATTAGCTTTTATTATTATAGATAATAGTGGGAACTTAACCATTAAATAAATATTTGCCAATAGAATCTGTTATTATTTTATTACTTATCAAATGACTCTCCTAATACTTGAAAGTCTTCTGTTTTTACTTGACTTTTAGAATAATAATTTATTTTATGACTTCAATTGCTCATAATGATTGGTAGAGAGCTAAAATGTCTCCTTTACCTAATTAATCAGTATCTTAATGCAGTATTTATAATTTCTTGTATTCTTAATATACTTAATTCAGAGTAGAACAGTTTTCTTTTAAATGAACTAAATTATTAAAAAAGCTTAGTTTTTATTTTTACATCACTCGTGTAACAGCCAACTAAAGGAAACTCTAACTAATCGGGACCGTGAGATAAACAGCCTCCTGCGCCAGCTTGATGCAACTAACAAAGAACTCGATGATGTAGGAAGATCTAAAGAAATATCTTGTAAGGAAAATAGAAGATTACAAGATGATCTGGCTACAATGGCAAGAGAAAACCAAGTATGAATACAATGCATGAACTTAAGTAGTTTTACAGTATACAGTTTTACAGAATATTCTTTGTTTGTTATATTGTAAAGCTTTAAATATGCTTTTTAAATTTTAATAATATAAATATCAACATTAATAATTCTTTAAGGATAATGATGTTTATAAGATTTTTTTAAAGTGTGGTTTAGAATGCTGCTATATATCCCAGGGTACCTAATGGGTACAACCGTGGTCTCCTCACTATTTTGGTCTTTATTGTAAGAACTATAGCTGGTAACATGGTATTTACTCTAGATGGCAGAAATTGTTATCACCCTACTGGGTGAGGACCTCAGAATCACTTCCAGGGCAAAGTTACTATGTTTTAAAGACCCATGATACATTTTAATTATTCTTACTTCTAGTCGGCTTAATTTATTTACAGCAGTGGTGGAGAACATCCAGCCTGTGGGCCATTTAAGGCCCGCAAAATAATTTGATCTGGCCCTGCCAAGGAATAGGGGTGAGTTAATTAAATATTTGACCAAATATAGCAGGCTAAAAAAATATATATATACACATATATAGCAGGCTAATTTTTAAGTTGATAATTTTGTATGGCCTGTGAATGATAATATAAATATCCAGATGGCCCTTGGCAGAAAAAAGGTTCCCCACTCCTGATTCATAAGTAAATTAATGAATAATTTAGAATGTCAAATACTTAAAGGTATTATTTTTGTTTGTGCTGGTTTATTAAAGGGTTATACCCAGAAGACCAATAATTTTCCTATTGTAAATATTTTGTTTTGTTTTTTTAAATTTCTTTCAACATTATTCCATTTAAAGCATATTGCTGTTACATGAATTTTTTTCAATGCCAACATTTGACCAGATACATGATTAGGAATGTTGTAGGAGGTATGTGGTAATATTTGGTTAAAAGTCAAGATCAGTCTTGCCAATGTGGCTCAGTGGTTGAGTGCTGACCTATGATCCAGGAAGTCACGGTTCAATTCTCAGTCAGGGCACATGCCCCGGTTGCGGGAATGTGGGGAATGTGGGGCATGCAGGAGACAGACGATCAATGATTCTCTCTCATCATTGATGTTTCTGTCTCTCCCTCTCCCTTCCTCTCTGAAATCAATAAAAATATATATTTTTTAAAAAGTCAAGATTGGCCCTGGCTAGTGATGTTTAGTGGGTTAGAGTGTTGGGCTGCATACCAAAGGGTTTCGGGTTTGATTCCTGGTCAAGGGCACATACTTGGGTTGCAGGTTCGATCCCAGCCCTGGTCTGGGGCTTGTGTGGGAGGCAACCAATCTATTAGATTATTAACATACTAGAGGCCTGGTGCATGAAATTCGTGCACGGGGGGGGGGGGGGGGGATTTCCCTCAGCCCAGCCTGCACCCTCTCTAATCCGGGACATCCCTCTCACAATCCTGGACCACTGGCTCCTAATTGCTCGCCTGCCTGCCTGGTTGCCCCTAACTTCCCCCGTCTGCCAGCCTGATCGTCCCTCACTGCCTCTGCATGCCGGCCTGATCACCCTAACTGCCCCTCCTGTCAGCCTGGTCTCCCCTAACTGCCTCCTGCTGCCAGTCAGGTCACCCCCAACTGCCCCCTCCCTGCTGGCCTGGTCACCCCTTACTGGCCCCCCTGGGGGGCTTGTTTCCCCCCACTGTCCCCCCTGCTGGGCCTGGTGGCCCCCAACT
>NW_005871175.1:1026322-1048029 GCF_000147115.1 Myotis lucifugus | reverse complement strand
GCTTGTTCAGTCGTTTGGTCGTCCCCTCACTACCCCCCTGCCAGCCTGGTCGTAGGCAGCCATCTTGTGAGGGTGTGGGGGTTAATTTGCATATTACCTCTTCATTATATAGGATGAGATTGGAAGTCTCACATCAATGTTTCTCTCCCTCTTCTTACCTCTATCTTCCACTCTTTCTAAAAATCAGTGGGAAAAAAATAGCCTCAGGTGAGGATTAACAACAACAAAAAAAGTTAAGGTCAGGAAAAATAAGTGCAAGCAATACTAAGGAACAGTTTTTCTTTTTTCCTACTCTCTTATTCCCCAAATTCAAAAGTAGCCATTTGAATAGAAATAGAACTCATTAGATGTTATGTTCACTTTAGATTTGCCTTCAATTTTCTAATTTATAGGAAATCTCACTGGAATTGGAAGCAGCGGTGCAAGAAAAAGAAGAAATGAAGAGTAGAGTTCATAATTACATAACGGAGGTGTCACGATGGGAGAGCTTAATGGCTGCTAAGGTAAAAAGGCACTATCTAGGTTTGATTTAAGACTGATTTTTTTATGTTTCTTTATTCTGCCTCTTCTATTAGATTATTAACATATGAGATTAGAAGTCTTGCCTACTGTCTCTTTATATTTCCCTACAGATCTTATTTAGTACTAGAGGCTTGGTGTACAAAATTCATGCACGGGGGGTGGGGGTCCTTCAGCCCGGCCTGCACCCTCTCACAATCTGGGACCCATTGGGGGATGTCCGACTGCCGGCTCTAATTATTTGGCCGGCCATAAATGGCCCATGGGCTGGATATTCTCCACCCCTGCTATAAATAAATTAATCCAACTAGAAGTAAGAATAATTAAAATGTATCATGCATCTGTAAAACACAGTAACTTTGCCCTAAACTGGCAGTTGGACATCCCTCTTGCAATACGGGACTGCTGGCTCCTAAGCACTCACCTACCTGCCTGCATGCATGCCTGATCGCCCCTAACCACTCAATCTGCCTGCATGATCACCCCTAACAACCTCTGCCTGATCACCCCTAACCCCTCTGCCTGCTTGCCTGATTGTCCCTAACTGTTTGCCTGATTGCCCCTAACCACCTCTGGCTCGCCCCCGCCACGGCAACTTCATCCAAAAGGTCATCCAGAAGGATGTTCAGAAGGTTGTTTGGCTGCCCGGTCTAATTAGCATATTTTGCTTTTATTATAGACTAGAGGCCCGGTGCACAAAAATTTGTGCACTCGGGGGAGAGAGGGGGTCCCTCAGCCCATCCTGTACCCCCTCGCAGTCTGGGACCCCTCAGGAGATAATGACCTGCTGGCTTAGGCCTGCTCCCGGGTGGCACAGGGCAGGCCCAATCCCTAGGTGCAGCCCCTGGTCGGGTTCAGAGCAGGGCCGATTGGAATATTGGGGCACTGCCCCCTATCATGCACAGAGCAGGGCGGATCGGGAGGTTGCGATGCCACCCCTAGTCACGCTAAGGGTAGGGCCGATTGGGGGGTTGGGGCACCGCCCCCTGTCACACTCAAGGCAGGGTCGATAGGGAAGTTGCGGCGCCACCCCCTGTCACGCACAGAGCAGGGCAGATCAGGGGGTTGGGGCGTTGCCCCCTGTCATGCACAGAGCAGGGCCCAACAGGGGGGTTGGGGCTCCGTACCCTGTCACACACAGAGCAGGGCCGATCAGGGGGTTGAGGAGCTCCACCCTGTCATACACAGAGCGGGGCCATTCAGGGGGTTGAGGAGCTCCCCCCGTCACTCACAGAGTAGGGCCGATAGGGGAGTTGGGGCACCGCCCCTTGTCACACACAGAGCAGGGAGGATCAGGGGGTTGGGGCACTGCCCCCTGTCATGCACAGAGCAGGGCCCATCAGGGGGTTGAGGAGCTCCCCCCTGTCACGCACAGAGCAGGGCCCATCAGGGGGTTGAGGAGCTCCCCGCTGTCACTCACAGAGTAGGGCCAATAGGGGAGTTGGGGCACCGCCCCCTGTCACACACAGAGCAGGGCGGATCAGGGGGTTGGGGCGCCGCCCTCTATCACCCAGAGGAGGGCCGATCAGGGGGTTGGGGCGCCACCACAGTCACACTCAGGGCAGGGCCGACAGGAAGGTTATGGCTCTACCCCGTCTCACACAGAGCAGGGCCCGTGGGGGGGGCGGCGTTGGGGCGCCGCCCTCTATCACCCACAGAGCAGGGCCGATCAGGGGGTTGGGGTGCTGCACCCTGTCACACACAGGGCAGGGCCAATCGGGGTTAGGGCACTGCACCCTGTCACACACAGAGCCACAGGGCGATCAGGGTGTTGGGGAGCTCCCCCCTATCAGGCTCAGAGCAGGGCTGATCAGGGGGTTGGGGCACCTTCCCCTGTCACGAGCAGAGCAGGGCGGATGGGGAGGTTGTGGCCCCGACCCCTGTCACACACAGAGCCACAGGGCGATCAGCCACAGGGTGATCAGGGGGTTTGTCACGCTGATCCCGGTGCCGGGAGGCATATTACCCTTTTACTATGTAGAATAGAGGCCTTGTGCACGGGTGGGGGCTGGCTGGTTTGCCCTGAAGGGTGTCCTCGATCAGGGTGGGGGTCCCCACTGGGGTACCTGGCCAGTCTGGCTGAGGTGCTGAGGGCCGTTTTCAGGCTGGCGTGTGACTGAAGCTCCCAACCGCTCCTTTTTTTCTTTTCTTTTTTTATTCTGGGCCAGCTTTAGCTCTGAGGCCTCGGCTGCTGAAAGCAGGGTTTCTGGCCTTTGTTTACCTTCTGTATTTGATACAATGTTGCAGTCCGGCTGGCTGAAGCCTGGCTGAATAAAACAGGTTTCTGGGGTTTTGTTTAGCTTCTATATTTGCAACATAGTTGCTTAGAGTTGCAGCTGAGAGGCCGGCAAGTCAGGCGGGGAACGTTGGAGTCTGCCGTCACTGGAGCAAGCAAGCCTCCCTGTTTGCTTCAGTGCTTGGCTGCTGGCCGCCATCTTGGCTGGCAGTTAATTTGCATATCGCCCAGATTAGCCAATGGGAAGGGTAGCGGCTGTATGGCTAATTACCATGTTTCTCTTTTATTAGATAGGATAGTATCTGCAGAGGTAGCTTCTGTTTCCTAAATTAAAACAAAAATCCCAATATGTGTATATGTTTCTGACATGAATATTCCATTAAGTAACTTAGTAACGATTTAATTGTTCTCAAACTAGGAAAAAGAAAATCAAGATTTGTTAGATAGATTTCAAATGCTTCATAACCGTGCTGAAGACTGGGAAGTCAAAGCCCACCAAGCTGAGGGAAAAAGCAGCTCAGTTCGACTGGAACTTCTTTCTATTGACACAGAGAGGAGGCACCTTCGTGAAAGAGTGGAGCTATTAGAAAAAGAAATTCAGGAGGTAATATATATATTTGTTTGTCTTGTGAAGTCTTTGCTTAGTAGAACAGAAAGCATTCAAAGGTACTTTATTTGAAGTGATAGTTAAGCAATCAAGTTCAATGGTAATCTTTTGTCATTAATTCTGATAATTTGCTTAGGAGCCCCATTACTTTTTTTTAATTGTAGGTAAAATATACCTACCATCAAATTTACCATTTTATCTATTTTTAAATGTACAGTTTTGTGGCAGTTACTACATTCACATTACTGTGCAACTATTACTTCCATCTATCTGCAGAACTTTCTCATCTTCCCCAACTGAAACTCCATCCACTAAACACTAACTCTGCATTCTCCACACCCCAACTTCTGGCAACCACCATTCTACTTCTCTATGAATGTGACTACCCTATGTACCTCCTATAAGTAGAATCATACAATATTTGTCGTTTTGTGACTGGCTTATTTTATTCAGCCTTAATGTTATCCGTGTTATATAGCATGTGTCAGAATTTCATTTCTTTTTAAGGCTGAATAATATTTCATTGTATGTATAAACCACATTTTGTTTATCCATTCATTTGTCAGTGGACATTTGGTTGTTTCCATTGAGAGTAATGCTGCTTTGAACATGGGTGTACACTATCTAATTGAGTCCTTGATTTCAGTTCTTAAGGATATACCCAGAAGTGGAATTGCTGAATTATGTGGTAATTTTATGTTTAACTTCTTGAGGAACTGCCATGCCGTTTTCTATAGCAGGGGTGGGCAACCTTTTTGTGAGTGCGTGCCAAACCAGCAAAATCTCTGACTCAAAATTCTTCTGCGTGCCAACCCTAATTTTTTGAGAACATGTTACACCTACTTGATATCTCTTATATGTATGTGTATGTATGTGAAGAACCTTGAAGAAATAATAAAATTCATTTGAGCGACAAAAACACAGTGTATGATGATTAAAAATACATTTATTTTTTAATGTATATATCTACATTGATAGTCTAACAGAAAACTTTATGACTCCGTTTGATATTATCAGTGGGACTTTTGCTGCTGCATCACTGATGACAGAGATTTTACATCAGGTTTATATTTCGTGACCTTCAGAGATATGCACGAGCTACTGCTTTCATCCGTCAGGCTGCTCCTATTACGAGACTTAACAAAATTCATCACTGAGAACAAAGATTCACAAGCATATGTGGATGAAAACATGGAGAGTAACGCTGTTGCAAAGTTTTTTAAGCAGAAAAAATTTTCTGGAATGGCATTCCAAGTCCTCAATACTTCGTTTTCGACACTTCTCTCTGGTACTCCTGTCTCTAATACCTGCATTTCAAAGTCAGCCATGTCTATCCATGAAAATATTTGTAAGTTTAGTTCCTCCATTTTCATGCTGTCTGGAAACCTCATGAATTTTGCTGTCTCTTCCAGTTCTCTGAATTTCGCAAATCTTGAGAAGAACTGCTCAATAGTTGACTGGATGATGTTTAAAAAAAGCTTTTGAAGGCTTTGACAGTCTGTTCTATCATCTTTTGGGAGGTCTTTGATGTGCCTCTTGAGGTTTGGGAAATATCTAAATCTCTCACCGTCCACATCCCTCTTAAAGACTTCCAGTTTCTTTTCAAAAGCCTTTATGTAACCAAACATAACATCAAGTGTCTTGCCAGTTCCTTGTGATTTAACATTTAAGTCATTCAATTGTTCACAAAAATTGTAAATGGAAGATTATAAGAGAGGGTTTCGCGTGCCAGCAAAAGTTACTGGCGTGCCATGTTTGGCACACGTGCCAGGGGTTGCCCACCCCTGGCCTATAGCATTTTACATTCCCACCAACAATGTAAGGATTTCAATTTCTCTACATCTTTGCCAACACTTGTTATTTCTGGGGTTTTTTAATAATAACCATCCAATAGGTGTGAAGTGGTATCATATTTTGAATTTGAATCACAATTTCTTTTCTTTTTTCTTTTTAAAATATATTTTATTGATTTTTTACAGAGAGGAAGGGAGAGAGATAGATAGTTAGAAACATCGATGGGAGAGAAACATCGTTCAGCTGCCTCTTGCACATCTCCCACTGGGGATGTGCCCGCAACCCAGGTACATGCCCTTGACCGGAATCGAACCTGGGACCTTTCAGTCCACAGGCCGACGCTCTATCCACTGAGCCAAGCTGGTTTCGGCCACAATTTCTTAATGATTAGTGATGTCGAGCATCTTTTCATGTGTTTATTGACCATTTGTGTATGTTCTTTGGAGAAATGTCTATTCTAATCCTTTGCCCATTTTTTTTTTTAATCCTCACTCGAGGATATTTTTCCATTGATTTTAAGAGAGAGTGAAAGAGAGAGGGAGAGACAGAAATGTCGATGTGAGAGAAACACATGGATTGGTTGTCCTGCACTCGCTCTGATCACGGCCCTGCCGCGAGGACCCTGCAACCAAGGTACATGCCCTTGACAGGAATGGAACCCGGGACTTTTTGGTCCGCAGGCCAACACTCTATTCACTTAGCCAAACTGACTAAAGAGCATCATTTTTCAATCAGGTTGTTTTGTTATTGAGTTGTAGGAATTGTTTGTATAATCTGGATGTTAATCCCGTATTAGATAGGTGTTTTGTAAGTTTTCTTTCATACATGGCTTGCTTTTTCACTCAGTTTTATCCTTTGATGCCTAAAAGTTTTAACTTTTATGAAGTCCAATTATTTCTAATACTCTTATTACATAACTTTTGGTATCATATTTAAGAAATAATTGCCGAGTCCAATATAATGAAGCTTTTCCCCTATGTTCTTCAACAACGTTTGTAAGTTTTAGCTCTCATGTTAAGGTCTTTGATCCACTTTGAATTGACTGTTGTATATGATATAACATAAGGGTCCATATTTATTCTTTTGTATGCAGGTTTAAATAAGCTCTTATCATAAAGACAGTCTAATAAAATTTTCTTAAGTAAATCTTGAATTCAGTTAAAATATAGAGACCTAGTTAGATTTATTTAGAATAGATGGCTATTAGGGTTTTTGGGTATAGTGTTGTAGTCTTCATTTTTTAGGAGAAAGTATTATCTATAGTGGGTAGGATTATAGCCCCCCCCCCCCAAATATATATTTAGGTTCTAATACCTAGTACCTGTGAATATGACCTTTTATGAAAATAGTATCTTTGCAGTTCTATAATCAGGTTAAAATGAGGTTATACTAGACCAGGCAGGTCATAACCCAATGACTTGTGTCCTTATAACAGTGATTTTCAACCAGTGTGCTGCAAGAATTTTTAAAACATGCAGTACCTATTTAGTCAGGGGCACGGACCGCTTTTCCCTTAGATTGTCAAATAAAAAAATGACAGCCAACACAATAGCCATCCCATGTGAATGAATCAAAATTATACCTATTTTTTGTTAGATCAGCAAAAAAACATATTTTGTATGTGCTGCAGAATTTTAGTAATTACTTTATGTGTGGCATTAGATGAAAAAAGTTGAAAATTGCTCCCTTATAAGATAAGAGAAATATGGATACAGAAGACACAAGGGAGAGTGGCAGGTGAAGATGGAGACTGAGATTGGAGGGATTTGTCTACAAGGCAAGGAACTCCAAGGATTGCCAGTAGCCACCAGAAGATGGGAGAGAGGCATAGAACAAATTCTCTCTTAGAACCTCCAGAAAAAGCCAACTCTGTTCACATATAAATTTCAGGCTTGTAACCTCCAGAATTGTGAGGGAATAAATTTCCATGGTTTTAAGACACCCAGTAATTTCCAGTAATTTGTTATAGCAGACCTAGGAAACTAATACACTACCTCTATAAACTTTCTATTGAGTATAATAACTAAAAGCATGCTTTTCAACCTTCAAAAGAGTTCTCAGGAAAACTGTTCTTTAGTTCTTTATAATTTTTCAAGTTATATGGTACTAGAGGCCTGGACACAAAATTTGTGCACGGGTCCGGTCCCTAGGCCTGGCCTGTGATCAGGGCTATCTTCCCCAGCTGCCTGCAGCAGCCCCACCCCCACCCCCCACCACCACCTGCCCCAGTTCCCCGCTTGCCATCGGGTGATCGGTGCCTGATGGCCAGGGGAAGGAACCAAGAGGTGGGCTGTTCCCACCATCTTGCCAGCCCCGCCCTTGCAATGGGTGGCCATCAGGTGATTGGAGCCTGCCGGCCAGGGAAAGGGACCAAGAGATGGTCAGTGTGCCTCATAGTGACTGGTCTAGCGGTCATTTTGGTCATTCTGCTGTTAGGGTCAATTTGCATATTAACTTTTTATTATATAGGATAGAGGCCAGGTGCACGGGCAGGGACCGGCTCTCCTTCCCTGAAGGGTGCCCCAGATCAGGGTGGGGATCCCTGCTGTGGGACGGGAACCCTGGGGGCGGGGCCAGCCTGGGCAAGAGGCCTGGGGTGGTTTGTAGGTCGGCCATGCTTCCAATTGGGGTGGGGGTCCATGCTGGGGAGCGGGGCTGGCCTGGGCGAGGGGCCACCGGCTGTTTGCAGGTCAGCCATGCCCCTGGCTTTGTCAGGAAGGATGTTCGGAAGACATCCAATATAATTAGCATATTACCCTTTTATTAGTATGGATGTGTAATTGATTTATATATTAATATTTCATTTGTTTGGGGGAAACTGATTTTATTAATTCATTAATATTTAGAAAATCCAAATGTTTACTTTTCTGAAACTGTTGACATTTATTAAATCTTTACACACAGCATTCTATTTTTTATGTTGACTCATTTCAGAAGAGCCTGTTTGAATTAATTTTCAAGGGGGGCTTGTTTCTAAATTCTAGAAGTAGAGTTTAAGTCACTTTTTATTTATTACTCATAATCTAAATTGTGAGAAATTTAAATTATGGATTTTTCTAAGACAAGTATCTTATCAGTATTTCAAACTTTGCTCATTATTTCAGTTAATATTGTCTTATAAAGTAGTGTATTATTAAATTAAATTTAAATATGACTTCAGGTATTTGGTTTTAAAGCAAACTCCATTTTGAAATTCAGAATTTAAAGACAATTGACGAGTGATAAGTACAGGTTGTGGCAAAAGTGGGTTTACAGTTGTGAGTACACAAAACACAGAGTTCATTCTTGTACTGTTATTTATTAATTATTGTATTATTTTCCATACGAACAACTGTAAACTTTGCCTCACCCTGTATATATGTTACTTTTCTTGAAAAGGCATTATTATAACAAACCATTTATAGAGGAAAATTTACTGTAGTTCAAAGAACTCTCATATTCACAACACCTTAGAACAATAATTTTCATCTTTTTTTTAATTAAATCTTTATTGTTCAGATTATTACAGTTGTTCCTCTTTTTCCCCCCATAGCTCCCCTCCACCCGGTTCCCACCCCACCCTCTGCCCTTACCCCCCTACCCCCAATGTCCTCATCCATAGGTGTACGATTTTTGTCCAGTCTCTTCCCGCACCCCCCACACTCCTTTCCCTCCCCCAAATAGTCCACTCCCTTTCTATGCCCCTGATTCTGTTATATTCACCAGTTTATTCTGTTCATCAGATTATTTATTCACTTGATTTTTAGATTCACTTGTTGATAAATGTGTATTTGTTGTTCATAATTTGTATCTTTACCTTTTTCTTCTTCTTCTTCTTAAAGGATACCTTTCAGCATTTCATATAATACTGGTTTGGTGGTGATGAACTCCTTTAGCTTTTTCTTATCTGTGAAGCTCTTTATCTGACCTTCAATTCTGAATGATAGCTTTGCTGGGTAAAGTAATTTTGGTTGTAGGTTCTTAGTATTCATCACTTTGAATATTTCTTGCCACTCCCTTCTGGCCTGCATAGTTTCTGTTGAGAAATCAGCTGACAGTCGTATGGGTACTCCCTTGTAGGTAACTGACTGTTTTTCTCTTGCTGCTTTTAAGATTCTCTCTTTGTCTTTTGCCCTTGGCATTTTAATTATGATGTGTCTTGGTGTGGTCCTCTTTGGATTCCTTTTGTTTGGGGTTCTCTGTGCTTCCTGGACTTGTAAGTCTATTTCTTTCACCAGGTAGGGGAATTTTCTGTCATTATTTCTTCAAATAGTTTTTCAATATCTTGCTCTCTCTCTTCTTCTGGCACCACCATAATTTGGATGTTGGTATGTTTGAAGTTGTCCCAGAGGCTCCTTACACTATCTTCATATTTTTGGATTATTTTTTCTTTTTGTTTTTCTGGTTGGGTGTTTTTCGCTTCTTAGTATTTCAAATCTTTGATTTGATTCTTGCGATCTTCTAGTCTGCTGTTGGAACTCTGTATAATATTCTTTATTTCAGTCAGTGTATGCTTAATTTCTAGTTGGTCCTTTTTCATAACCTCGAGGGTCTCACTACATTTCTTGAGGGTCTCACTAAATTTATCAGCGGTCTCACTAGACTTATTGAGGGTCTTACTAAATTTATCGGCGGTTTCTAGGAAATTCTTGAAAAACCTTATAACCGTGGTTTTGAACTCTATATCCAGTAGTTTGCTTTCCTCCATTTCTGTCATTTGTGACCTGTTTCTTTGTCTCCGCATTTTTTATGCTTCCCTGTGTTGATAGAGTGGCTTTCTGTGCTAGGTGTCCTATAGGGCCCAGTGGTTCAGCCTCCCCAATTACCTGAGGTGGACACTCTTGGTGCACCCCTTTGTGGGCTTTGTGCACAGTCTTGTTGTAGTTAAGCCTTGATTGTTCTATCACTGGGAGGAATTGACCTCAAGGCCAATTGGCTGTGAGAATCAGCTGTGCCTGCAGTGGGAGAACTTCTGTGCTGGAGACACCCTTCTGGGGCAAGACTTGCTTCAGTGGGGCTTTGGTGCTCACTGAGTCTGCCCCCTGAGTGTGTCCCTTATGGATCTGAGGAGTTGTAATCTGGATGGTCCCACTCTGACCACTGGGTACACTGGCTCTTGGATCTCTAAGGAGGTGCTAATTTAGCCTCTGCCTGAGGCTACCCAGCAGGAGCCCAGCTGTGAAGCAGTGCAAGCTGCTGTGGGGCCTTGGGCCTTCTTTTGGAAGTTCTGGGTTTCTCTGACCCAGCTGCAGTTTGTTAGAAATTTTCAGATTGCAAAGGGCCAGGCCTTTCATATGCAAAAGCCTCTGCGCACAGCTTGGGTGGGGCGGGGTCTCTGGGATCAACAGAGTGGAGCAAGCAGCTATGGCTGCTTTTCAGTCCTACCCTAAGAGGCCCCGCTTCTCAGTTCCTGGTAATTGCTGCAAGTACCTCTGAGAGAAAGCCGCCCTCGAGTTCCAACCGATGCCAGACAGTCCAGTTTCTTCTGTATGAGTCTGGGTCCCCAGAGACTCACCTGGAACTGGAGTTCAGAGCAGTCAGGAGCTTGAGACTCCCTCCCGATTGAAAAAGACAACCGTGTCCTCAGTTCCCAGCGCTTTCCACGTGTGCCGAGTCCTCAGCTGCCAGCCCTTTCCGCGTGCGCCTCCGTACCTCTGCACTTTACTTGCGCACCGCACCTCCTCTGAGTCTCCGTGTGCTTTTCTCTTTCCTTCTAGTTGTAGAATTTCCACTCAGCCAGCCTTCCTGTGGTTCTGGATGATGTCCGTTTTGTCTTTTAGTTGTATTTTTGAAGTTGTTGTGCGAGGCAGCAATTTCCGGTGTTTACCTATGCCGCCATCTTCGTTTCTCTCCATCTTTTTATCTTCTAAATATATACATGAAGTACTTATTTATCATGATTAATAATTATATGCAATTCATGTGTTAAGCATTAAATAGGCCATCTTTAAATATAGCAGGCAACTTCTTGAGAGTATCTGAAAATATGCAAATATTGGCACTTACATTTTTATGAAGTGAGGTTGTAGCTGCACAAATTCAAGCCTTTAAAATTATTGGGTTACTTTTTACCTGTTTTTTATTTTCAGCACATAAATGCACATCATGCCTATGAATCTCAGATCTCATCAATGACAAAAGCCATATCTAGATTAGAAGAAGAGCTGAGACATCAAGAAGATGAGAAAGCAACAGTATTCAACGATTTGTCATCTCTTAGAGAACTCTGTATTAAGCTTGACTCAGGCAAAGATATTATGACCCAACAATTGAATGCTAAAAACCTTGAATATGAGAGGGTAAGAACTTATAAGATATTGATGTAATACATTGTTTTACTGAGCCCTACTCTAGTTGTTTTAGTTTATCATTCACTACCTCATATATTTTTTCTCTTCGGAGTAGTTACTTTTGACGGCAGGAGTTTGAGAACTAACTTTGACTACTAGATTCTCTGCCAGGATTTCTCTGGCAGAAGTGGTGATGAAATTAGGAGCTGGTGTAGAGTAGATGGGTGTTTAGTGGATATTAGTCTCATTATAGAATAGGAGCATATCCCAATTCATTTTTTATTTGTTTAAAGATAAGACTTAAATGAAGTGGTGAGCACTTCACTGCTTCCTAAGTAGAATATTTTTCCTGATAAAAATCTCAATGCAGCCCGGCCAGCGTGGCTCAGTGGTTGAGTGTTGACCTATGAATCAGGAGGTCAGGGCACATGCCCGGGTTGCAGGCTTGGTACCCAGTAGGGGACGTGCAGGAGGCAGCCGATCCATGATTCTCTCTCATCATTGATATTTCTATCTCTCCATCTCTGAAATCAATACAAATTTTTTTTTTTTTTTTAAATCTCAAGGCGTTTAAATCTTTAAAAGTCTAGTTAGCTGGAACTTCCCATTCCCAAACTGAAGCATTACTTTAAATGTGTGTTTTCAAACATTGGTGTTTTCAATTTTCACTCATTTAGTATCTTTGTTTACTGGTACTGAGAATCTCAAATACTGGCTTAATCATGTAGTCAGAGGACACAGATTTAATAGATCAGAAGAGTCTCCTTGCTGATAGGGTGGCCATATTTTAGGAGTTTATGATAATGACCCTCTCCTGATAAGGTAGTACTAGAAAACTATTTGAAGGTTGGAGTAGATCTCATAGCCAAATAAGCCCTTACTGAAAATAGCAAATATTATTTTGAAAATAAGATTTTTTTATACTTAAAAGAGTGGTTCAGGATTTTTAACTGATACCCAAAATGAAGGAACTGATGTGTATGGATATACTAGTAGCTCTGCAGATAATTTTTCTGAGTAAGTCTAAAATGTGCCAACAAGTCATGTAACATTATATTTAAGATTGTTTTTCTTGAAATGTTAAAAAAAAAAAAAAAAGTGCCGAAGTAATCTTCCTTTGTTTTTCCTGTAGGTTGTGATGGAATTAGAAAATGTAAAATCAGAATCAGACCTGTTAAAAACACAACTGTCAAGTGAGAGACATACGATTAAAAATCTTGAATCATTGTTGGCTACGAATAGAGATAAAGAATTCCATTCTCATTTAACTTCCCAAGAGAAGGAAACAGAAATTCAGTTACTTAAAGAGAAGTTAACTCTTTCAGAAAGCAAATTGTAAGTGTCCTAAATCAATCTATGTAAGGAAAATAGCTTCTTAAAAATAATTTTAATATGAGTAAATTGTAGATTTGTAGCATAAAACAAATGATTAAAAACATTGGAGGAACAAAAAAAATGTTTTTAATTTTCAGTGGGAGACGGGGGAAGGGTGTGAAGAGCAGTTTAAAAACCAAGATACTTTATTTATGTAGCTGCTGCTTTTGGAAGTTTAGGGACTTAGTTCAGAAGAGATACTGTGTTTGGAGATGTAGATTTGTATATCTTCACCAGAGATGGTTTCAATGGAAGTGAATGAGTGAACTTTGTAAAAATTACTAAATTTGAGCAAGGAAGAGAGGAGTCAGCAAAGGAGAGAGTATTTCAGGATGGGAGTGTCAGCAGCTTTTCATACTGTGGATTAGGAGAAATACTTCAAGAAACCTGGGCAGTTTGACCCTCGTGTATTGCTTACCTTTGAGGAGGTTGATGATGGTGTCTTTTTAGCCTGGAGAGGGTTAGGTATATTTGTGGGAAGATGAGCGGAAACCCAGAGTAGATGGTACATACAAGTGGAATGAGTAACTTTTAAAAAGAATTAGAAACATTTCTCTTTCTGAGGCAAGAAAGAGTCAAGGAAGCCAGTGAAGATACTTTACAACTAGACATTACAATCCTGTCATTACTCAAATTTGTATCTGCAGTCCTGCTGCAGTGCCTTGCACATGCTAAGTGTTTATTAAATAAGATGCATGAAAAAGGAAACTTTGTGATAGAAGCTCCAGAAGTTTTGAGAATTATTGTTGAAAGTCTTAATCTTCCCTTTTTTTCATTCTTAAGTATCATCTCATTTGTATTTATTAATCACAAAAAAAATCTATGACACTACACTCTACAACACAGAACATTTGTTATTCATTTCTTTGAATTTTAAAATTTGTTTTTAAGAACTAGCCAAAGCCGGGAGAACACCATGCTTCGGGCTAAAGTGGCACAATTACAAACAGATCATGATGCCATGAAAAGGCAGATATCAACTGAAAGATATGAACGGTAAGAAAAACTTTTAGCATTAGATAGTGTTTTTATTTATGTCCTGTCCTATTTCAAAAAGTATTTAATGTGGCTTACAAATAGCAAACTTTTTTAGCATTAATGCTCAAAATAAATTTCTTCAGTAATTCTTCCTGAAAAGGCAACAAGTGTTGTGGAAGATAATATCACTACAGTAAATAAAGTAGCAGATATTGTGTGAATGTTTTCCGTAGCAAAATTAGGTCATTATTTCAGAGGCTATAGCTAGGGAATAAACAAGCTAGTAAGGATTCCACAAGAGTCCAAAACGATATGATCCAATTGGAAACTAAATACCAGTCATCAAATAAGTGATGATGCTGATTATAAGGACTTTAACAAATATGTACCAGATACTATGTATATATTTGATAATCCTAACAACCTATTATTATGCCTATATTTTAGGAAACGGGGGTCATACAGGAGTAAATAGCAGAGTCAGTAATGAAATTCAGGCAAGTCTGGTCTAATTTTAAAGCCTGTGCTCCCCAACCTCTGTAATATACACTCTACGGCTTAGTAATTTTCATATTCACTTGTATTTCAGTTCATTTGCTTCATTATGTTAAAAATTTTAATCCCCAAGTGTTACAAACAGGAATAAGACCTGCTTTAAAGTTAAAATCAGTATTTGATTTTTAAATCAGTTGTCAAGTGTCTTCAATTAGTCTTTCCTACTATATTAATATCATAGATAACATTTCTGAGATGATATTCTCAAACAGTGGAAAAATTGCTTATTAGGCCAATTTTTTAGCTCTCTTATTCTTATCCATTGACATTAAAATGTTTATTGATGTGCTGTTTGACATATAGACAGAATTTGCTAGGAATTCAATATTTATTATCTTAGTAAGATATGAAGCCTGAGATTGTGTCAGTGTTGTGAAAGCAATTTTTAATCTCGTAATTTAGAAGACCTAGTTTCTTAATATGCTGAACTGTATATATATATATATATATTATTTCCATTTCTTAATGATAACTTAAATTCTTTCAATTCACAGGTCCTAAGTCAAACTCTCGATTGCGTAAGGTTATAGACCCCCTTAATTTCTCTCCTTTTTCCCTACCCCATTTTCCGAAGAAACTTTGACCCACATGGCCATGTCTTTCCTTCTTAACATCCAACTAGATTATGCATTCTTAAAGGGGCAATATTGCCTCCTGTGGGACAAAATTGGTTCTTGGGGGAAGAGGGAGTGACAAAAACCCCCTAGGTATTACCATAATTTATGGCCCTCTAAAGGGCTACAGTAAGTAAACAATGTACCTGTATATTAAAATTTCATGGAGTGTGGAGAAAACATCTAAAACAGTTTCTTTTGGGGAATAATAGTGAAAAAGCGTTTGTGAAACACCCAAGTATGTAGAAATCATGGATACTGAAGAACTCAAGGCATAAAAAGGCTAGGCCAGAGCCTGGATTGCTCACAAGGAGATGGTAGGGCAGTCCCCATGCTTTGTGGGGCAGGCAGACACAGGGAAGGAAAGCATAATAGAGAATGGATTACTTTACTCTATGACATTTGGGAGTTTTGAGGCAGGAAGAGGCAGAGGGCTAGATTTATGTGCAAGAAGAGGTGGGAAAGGAAGGAGCAGAGGGAAGAACCATCCAACTTTGGAAATCTGTGCTCAGAGGGCCTTTGAACAGTCTCTTATAATACAATTCCTTTAATTGAAATCTTTTATCTGTTTAAAAATCATATAAGGACATGGGATTTAAATTTAGTAAATAGAAATTAATTGAGTAGTAATTATTTCATTAACAACAATAGCAGCGCCTTGTATTTGTGTAGCCCTTTTTGGTATTATCTCTTGTTTGATCTACTTGACAGAGAACGAGCAATCCAGGAGATGCGTCGGCATGGTCTTCCCACACCACCCCTTAGTTCCACTCTGAAATCTCCTTTACATTCTCCTGAACACATCAACTGATAATTTTTAGAAAGGTACGTATGGCCGAAACCGGTTTGGCTCAGTGGATAGAGCGTCAGCCTGCGGACTGAAAGGTCCCAGGTTCGATTCCGGTCAAGGGCATGTACCGGGGTTGCGGGCACATCCCCGGTGGGGGATGTGCAGGAGGCAGCTGATCGATGTTTCTCTCTCATCGATGTTTCTAACTCTCTATCTCTCTCCCTTCCTCTCTGTAAAAAATCAATAAAATATATTTTTTTTAAAAAGAAAAATATTTGACTATCCATAACATTTTAAAACTCGGACAACATAATTTTCAGTACTTGTATACACTTGTATTTTATTAAACCTAGATATATCTTATGTTTTGAGTGATTTTTCCCAGTTAACATGCTATATTATTCCAGTCTCTTCACTATGTGTCATTCTTTTAGTCTTCATGTATTTTGCTGTATTTTGGTAATTTGAAGGGAATCTTTTTGAAGTAGAAAACAGTACTACCTAACCACTAAATAGGCAAGGGTTGTATTAGAGAATATAATTTCAATTAAAACATTACTGAATCTAAGTTTTTCATGATGTTTTGAGCTTGGTTTAACATTTTTATTTTAACCCACCTTTCCCTTCCCCTCTTTTTCAGAATGTTGACTTTCAATGAGTTGGCTGTATGGACTTGTTACAGACAGAACAGTAATAATATATTTGAAGTACTTGTTCCTGAAAATCATGAAAATTGACACAAATTCTACCTCTTTCAACTTTTATTTAAATCAGTGAATATTTATGTAAAAAATGGTTTAAAAGAGCTATATCTATGTGTATATTTTCATGCATATGACAGAAAAAAATATGTATTAATAGTGCTGATATATCTGTATTTTTATTCCTGACTTAAATTACTCCTCTATGTGTGTTTATACTGTGAATTAATATAATGTATTAATCACATTATGTTTTAATCTTTTAATGAGCCATATTTGTATATAAATATTCTTACAGTACTTATTTTAAAGTGTTTTTAGTTTTCATACTTGTGCTGATAACCTATATCTTTAACACATTCACAAAGGATTATCAACTCAAATGTTACACTTAACTTTTTTCTTCTAAATGTAAAATTAATTACCAATTTGCTGTCTATCATTGAGGTAAATATATTCAGGTCTATTCTTATAATAGCAGTGTCTTGGTAAAATAATGATTACCATTTATAATTTATTGTCAATTAGAACAACTGTGATGGGAAAGATACACTTATATATTATATACTTTATTTTCGCTATCACATGGTCTCTTCACATGATACAAATTTATCAAAATCAAACTAAAAGTGGTATTTAAAATTTTTGTCAAACCACAGAACAGAAATTTGGGACTCTTTTCCAGTAAATAAAATTCTTCACTATATCAGTATAAAAGTTCAGAATATAATAAAATAGTATATGGGGTAAATATAGTAAAACATTTTGCTAAAATTCCAGTATACATACATTCGATAATATCAGATTTTGTTTCTAAACCTGTATTTTGTCAGTTAGTCTTCCAGAATAATATGTAAACATTGAACTGTGGCATAATAAGTAGAAAACAGCATTTTACAATTTTCAAAATTTTAATTTTAAGGAATATAAATATATACACATATTAATAAAAGAACAGTAGCACAAAATAGAGTATTGAATACAAAAACTAATCGTGTTTGAACCATACACATTTGAAGAAAATCCTGTTCTCTAGTAGATTTTCATTATGACTGAAAAAGAGCTTAAAAACTAACATAGGAAAGTGAAAGGCTAATTACTATGATCCTTTTTGTTTCCTCCTTTAATAACGTGGAGTTTGTGTGTGTGCATTTGTGTGTACCTGGAGGTGGGCATTGCTCTTTTTCTAAAACTAATATGCCTTATATGTGTGAGATGCCCTTTGCAATAATTCAGTGTGTAATTTAGGTGTGATGTGCCTTACTTTACCATCATCTTTTTAATTTTATGTATTCCATCTCCTTTGTGTGAGTCCAGGTATTACATTAAATGACAAGAGAAACAGAATTATTTACAATGTCAAATGGAAAATCTTTTAAAAATATATGTAAATAAAATAAAAATATTTGTTCCCACCTTTCCCCCCAAAGCAACTGCAAGACATATTTTGTTAAATTTATTATATTTTTACTGTTTTCTGTAATTAAAAATGTGTAGCTTGCTATAATTGTTTTTATAACCATGATACAATTTTCTAAAGTTAGTTTTAGCTTAAAATACTGAATGTTCTGACCTTTTATAGATGTTTTTAATTTGTTTTAAATAATTTTAAATTATGGAGCTTGACATAGATATTCCAATAGATATTCCAGTCTATTCTCTCTTTCTTACAAATAGTTCTTTCAAGAATTTTAGCAGTATTCGTTATTCTAAAATTAAGAACAGTTTATTCAAATCAAACTTTATCCTGGTGAGATATACGGAATCCTCTGAATTTAGGTGCCAGATGCTTTTTTTTTTACTCCCTTTTATTTTCAACTAGTTTAAAATGTAAGAAGTGAAGTTACAGTTTCTGTTTGAAATTCATCTATAAAATGTTTAAACAGGCTTTTGTGTTTGTGTACACATTTTTCTCTCTTGCAAATTTCTAATGTGTAGCAAGAATTTAAAATACTAATTGAGAAACTGACCCACCAAATTGATTTCATGACCCAGCAAAGGGACACAGCCTATAGTTGAAAACATTGTAACATGAACCATCTCTACCTTTCCCACTATTACATTTATCCTCATGAGTCAATTTTGCTCCTTTGGCTTGTTCCCACTGGCATACACACTTCCCATTTTTAATCTCACATTTAAAACCCTCCCATTTTATTTTTGCTCCTTCTTTGACAAAAATTTCTTGAAAACAGTTATCTACACTCATTTCATCCCCCTCCCTTTACACCCACTATTCCTTCTTGCATTACTCCAGTCATGCTTTATTCCTATTACTTACTCAAACCATTCTTGTCAAGGCACCAGCAACCCCATTATGTGTACTTTCTTTCCAATATTACCTTTTTCACAGTATTTCTTTCCACTTAGTGTCCTTGTAATAGGCATTGCAGAAAGCTCTCTTGCCCTCTCTGCCCTGTGAGGATACAATGAGAAGTCAGTCTGCAACCCCCAGAGGGCTCTCACTTCAACCTAACCATGCTGGCACCATCATCGCAGACTTCCAGCCTCCAGAACTGTGAGAAATTTATTATTTATAAGCTACCCAATCTGTGGTCAATTGTTAGAGCAGTGCTGTGCAATGTTTAGCAGTATCTCTGGCCTTTACCCACTAGATGCCAGTAGTAGCACCTGCCAACCAATTGTAACAACCAAAAAATGTCTCCACATTGCCAAACATCTTTTAGAGGACAAAATTACCCATAATTGAGAATGACTGGTTTAACTATATAATTTCCCACTTTCTGTAAACCTCCAAAACAATTAAATGGTTAAATACATATTTTAAAAATATTTTCGTTGATTTTTAAAGAGATGAAGGAAGAGGGAGAGAAATACCCATGTGAGAGCAGAACATCAATCAGCTGCCTCGTGCACGGAGCTCCCTATGGGGAAATGAACTGGCAGCCTTTCAGTGCACAGGTTGACACCCAACCAGAGCACCGAGCCACACCAGCCGGGGCAATGGATGCATATTTTTAAAATCCCTAATGTTCTGCGTTTTCCTTTGGTATATGATATGGCCCCTGGAAATCTGTCTTAACTGAAAGGCAGTTATTTCACAAGTGGAAATGTAGATTGAGACCTGGTTTGATGTGCCACATTTATTATAGCCCCACGTGTAGTAAAAATGAACCGATGTGTTTGAAAAGTGAGGGGGAACAGTACCTGTCTAAAGTGATGCTCTGATTTCTGAGGCCCATGAGACACAAAGATTAGCTAGAAAGCTCTAGTATGAGCATAAGTTCTCTAGAACTCTCAATATTTTAAGGTTGTGTCATTTGGGATGATACCTTGCCCTGCAAAATTAAAGGAGAGGAGATCCACACTTGATTTATGTACATTTGAAATTTTAAACTTTTTACATTTATTATTTTGAGACAGAGTGAGAGAGGAAGTGGGGGGTGGGGGTGTGTGTGTGTTTGTTGTTCCACTTATTTATGCATTCATAGGTTGCTTCTTGTATGTGCCCTGAATAGAGATCAAACCTACAACCTTGGTGTATTGGGACGATGCTCTAACCAACTGAGCTACCTGGCCAGGGCCAAATTTAAATTTTTATAGAGTATATTTTCATGTAGTTGGCAAGACCATAATATATCAAGAAAAAGACTCCAGTGATATGTTCTACGGGGATTTGATTTTCGGCTCTGGGGAACTTTTAGTGACTGTATTAACTCAAAAGAGACTTGCTCAACTCTTTATACAATTCTTCATTATTCTTATTTGGAATAAAGCAGTCATATTTTAGGATATGTAAGCACTGAACAACTGACTGATATTTATAGTCACAAAATACACAACCATATTTTATGCTGGTATTAATTTAAATGTTTATCTAGAACAGTGGTTCTCAACCTTCCTAATGCCGCGACCCTTTAATACAGTTCCTCATGTTGTGGTGACCCCCAACCATAAAATTATTTTCGTTGCTACTTCATAACTGTAATTTTGCTGCTGTTATGAATCGTAATGTAAATATTTGATATGCAGGATGTATTTTCATTGTTACAAATTGAACAAAATTAAAGCATAGTGATTAATCACAAAAACAATATGTAATTATATATGTGTTTTCCGATGGTCTTAGGCGACCTCTGTGAAAGGGACGTTCGACCCCCAACGGGGTCGCGACCCACAGGTTGAGAACCTCTGGTCTAGAAGAACACAGTTGGATAAGGTGACATGCACTAGATCTTTGCTGTAGCAAAGTTGCTCCAAGGCATGCATCTGCATTAAAATTACTCTGTTTTTGTCATTGAGACATCTGGCTCAAGATTGAATACCTTGTGGGTTACCTTTCATCTTTTGTATCTTTATCATTGAGATTCTTTTTGCTTTTTAAAAAATTTCCTGCTTAATGATAAATTATTTTTAGCATCTTTGCATTAATAATGAAGGGGAAGATGATCAGATACTGATTTCCAAGAGTTCCCATTTATTAGATAGGTCTGGGTCTCCAAGTCCGGGGAGTTCTTCCTAAATGCAATATTTTTAAGCCTTTATTTTTTAAAGAATATATTTTTATTGATCTTTAGAGAGAAGAAGGGAGAGGGATAGGGAGAGAAACATCCATGAGAAACATCAATTGGCTGCCTCCTGCACTCCTCCTACTGGGGATGGAACCTGGAAACCGGGCATGGGCCCTGACCAGAGATGGAACTAGGTAGGGAGAGCAGTGATCAATCCCACGCCCTCCCCTTGACATGTTGGTTCATGGGTCAACGCTGGACCACTGAACCATGCCTGCCGGGCCTAAATGAGATTCTTGCTACACGTTAAAATGTTGCACAAAGCAACTGTAACAGGATAAGCTTGACCTGAACCCAAGAACCCAACCCGATAAGCATAGCCAACTGCAAAGAAGAAATCAACATGTAATTAACCAAGTACCGTGTAAGCAGTAGCTAAGCCTCCCAAGAGACAGCTTTCGATGTGAATGCCCTGTTTGCATTACTTGCTGCAAACAAACTACCGAAGGACAACTACATCTGGTTCTCGAATAGAGTACCCCAAGCCCAAGACCCCTTGAGTTTGGTAACACATTGAAGCAGTCATAGTAAAAAGTATGGGGAAAAGTCTCAGTATTTACAGTGAATATATATATATATATATATATATATTCTTTTTCTTAAAACATCCCAAGTCAATCATTTAATTTTCATTACGGCTGGGACAAATAATGCCAAATGAAATGGCCTCTGGTCTGGAGTTACAGGACTCAACAACAAATGTTTAGCTTTGCTCTTGAGCCCATTTCAGGATCCCAA
>NW_005871175.1:1014843-1025604 GCF_000147115.1 Myotis lucifugus | reverse complement strand
CAGCGGAGGGCTTCTCCGCTCCCTTCGCGGCCCCCGGGGAGGGCCCCAGAGGCGCCCGGGACTCCCGACCTTGACCTTGCGTGGGCTCGGCGGGGCCGGCCGTGGTCTTCGGGGCGGTGTCCGGGCGTGTGCGGCCCGACACTCCCCGAGGACCCGGCGCGCGGCGTGCGCCTCTTTGGTTTCCACTCGGGGAACCTGCGGACGGGCAGCGCCCGGAGAACTTGCCGAGAGCGTGGGGACCTTCTGGCTCCCCCCTTCCTCCCCGCGCCCGGTTCCTGTCCAGGGTCCCGGGCTCCGGCCCCGGTCGCCGCGGCGTCAGAGCTGGACCTCGCCGTCCGGGACCCGGTCGAGGACCAGGGTCAGCTCTCTCCCCGCTAGAGCGGCGATGCTTTGTCTAACCGCTGCCAAGTCATTCGCACAAACTCTTGTTGCCCCAGTTCTGATGGGCCCCCCGCTTGGATGGCTGAGGCGAGACAAAGGTTTTCCCTGTTTACCAAAGGCTGGAGCCGGGAGACTGCACGCTGCCGGGTGTAAAATGTGTTTTCCTTCTCTTCTCCCAGAGGCTCTGGCGGTGGCTTTCCTGGCGCGATCACGCCCTTTCTTGCAGAGAGGTCTGTAGTGGCGAGATTGCATCCCCTAACCCTAGGGGGGCGGTGGGTGGGGTACGGCTTTCACTCGTGGCTATCAGTAAACAGGAGGGCTGACTTCACATTTGATATCAGATATTCTCAGCATAGACACATCGAGATCATTATCTGGATTGTGGCTTTTAGGAGGGAATATATGTAAAGACACATTGATTCCGTGGATGCGGGAAGTGGGGGGACAAAACCTAGTAACTATGACCATGTGTTTTGAAATTTAAATATGGTTTTATAAATAATAGCCCAGAAACTGATCTGGTGTAGGTAAGGGAGTGTGTGTGTGTGTGTGTGTGTGTGTGTGTGTGTGAGAGAGAGAGAGAGAGAGAGAGAGAGAGAGAGAGAGAGAGAGAGGAGGGGGCGAATGTTGGGAGGGGTGGTGGTGATAGAGAGGGAGTAGTTAGAATACAAAGGATAAGGCAGTTTTAGTAAAAGATTCTTAGTTAATTTCCTGTAGCAAATTTTCAATTCATTAAGGTGTCATTAAATCATTGTTTCCCTGTAAAAATCACCTATAGTAGTTGTTAAATTATATATGTAAAGGCTAACGATTATTTAGCATTGTGTGTGGCTCAGGAATCTGAATAGAAACAATTTTGAGTAATTTTTCAAGTCAACAAAGGAAGGACACCTTCGCTGCTACCTCCTTTATTCTATGAGAAAACTGAACCCTAGTTCCAGATATTCGACAGAAAATTGCCTGTAAGAAAAAAAAATTCAAAGGCAGGTTTTTACAAGAAACATTTTGAAAAAATGCATCTGCTGTAGGTGATAAGGTTGCATGATAGATTGCTTTAACTCAGAAGTGTGAAGGGAAAACAGTCATTGTACTTCCACCCCTTCCCAGTATTATTTACAATGTATTGTCTCCAAAACCTTATTTTTACAGTCACCTCTGACATGGAGAAACTTTCACTCTAAAGACTTAGCAGGACTTGGCACTGGATTTGGAGTCAGGAAGATAATACAGAGTTAACATATTTAGGCACTTGGTGTGAGAAACAAAAGCTACTATACTCAGGTACACCTCATTTTATGGAGCGTGGCTTTATTGCACTTCCCAGGTGTTGCTTTTTTTTTTTTTTACAAATTGAAAGCAAGGCCTCTATCTGCAAAAAGAGGCGGTGGTCTGGAACCAAACCTACAGCATCTCTGAGGTATGCTTGTAGTTCTTTCTAAATCACAAAGCACTATAATAAGCCTAAATTATTGTTACTAGATGAGGAAGCTGTAGTTTATAATTTTCTCTTACACAATTTTGGAAAAGTTAATTGAAATTAATATAAGATTCTCCAGGGCAAAGCATGGTCTTTTAAGTCTTTTTTTTTTTTCTTTTTCCAGCCCACATTTCTAATCTGGTATATAGTAGATATTCGGTAAATTGTTGTAGAAAGGACAAGTTAATGAAAAATAAAATACAGATGGATAACACACGCATACAAATCAAATTGGTTCACTTCTTTTAGTTTAATGAACATTTACTGAAGGTCTTCTTTGTGCCAGGAACTGGGTGGAGTGTTTCCACATACAGTTTATAAAAGGATTGACCTTCCTTTTTTTTTTTTTATCATATTTGATGTGTGTCTTGATGAATGGGGCCCCTTGGGTGGTATTAATGATCATCTCATATAACCGAGTAGCACAAAGGAACATTACACTTGTTATATGTACATATACTTTCTCACAATGGCCTGTGGGGAGCAGGGCAGATATTATCATTCCCGTTTTGTAGGTGAGGAAATCCAGACACAGCGAGATTAAATGACTTGCCAACTCCTCGCCACTGAAGCAACAATGCCGGGACGGAAGCTGGACCTCACGCCTAGCGCTCTCACCTCCAAATCACACTGCCTTCTCCAAGATACACTGCACCTGCAGAAAATCACTCTTGAGTTAGGCATCATGAAGAAGTCTAGCTTTTGAATAACTTTTATATATGGAAAAGTCACATTTTACAACCTAATACTTATGAAGTGGTTAAATGTACAAGTTCTGGAGTCAGGTGACTAAATTGGAAGCCTGGATTTACCAGTTACTAGCTCTGCATCCTGGGCAAGTGACTTCATCTCTCTAAGTCTCAGTTTCCTCATTAGTAAAATCAAGGAAGTTATAGGACCCACCTTAGAGGATTTGGGGGAGGATGACATGAAATAGTATAGTGTATGTGCTTAGCACAGTGTGTAGTAGAAACTAAGCACTTGGTATCAGCTAATTATTTTTCTTCTTCTTATAATGTAAAGCACTGGTTTTTAAACTTTTCTGTTTTTGCACAGTAAGAGATGCGTTTTACTTTGCTATCCAGTATACAGATACATTACAACTGTGTTTAATTTTTTAAAATGCATTAATCAATGTTTGACTTCCTCTGTGCTATGCATTCTCATATGTTTTATTCTATTTTATTTAGAAATGCTGGTTGAGACCCACTAGGTCAGTGGTCGGCAAATTCATTAGTCAACAGAGCCAAATGTCAACAGTACAATGATTGAAATTTCTTTTGAGAGCCAAATTTTTTAAACTTAAACTATATAGGTAGGTACATTGTTATTAACTTAATTAGGGTACTCCTAAGGCTTAGGAAGAGCCACACTCAAGGAGCCAAAGAGCCGCATGTGGCTCGCGAGCCGCAGTTTGCTGACCATGGCAGGTGATTTCAATCACATTGATGGATCATCACCTGCAGTTTGAAAAACACTAATGTGAAGAATAATCAGATTAAGTGCATTAAAGAAAAATCTGTTCTTGAATTTTTATATCTTTCATTCTGATGATTTATATAGCATCAGTTGGAATTTGGATATTAAATTACACTGAATATGGGTTACTAAACATTCCTTAGTAATTACAGACACTTTTTGAGTATTTATTATGGTCACTGTGCTAAGCAGTCTATTATTACATGTTTTCTAATTCAGTGCTCAAAACAGCCTGTAGTTTGCCTTGTGTTTCCCTTTGATAATGGAAATTAATTCTCAAAGAGGTTATATTAACTTTCCCAATATCATGAAGTTAGTGAGAAATGAAACAAGAATTTAAACTGAGTTCTGTTTGACCCTAAAGCTCTCTGCTCTCCCCTAAACTCTGTTTTGATGTTCCCTCACAGTAATTTCTGAAGATGTGTCATTTCTTATTTTGGGTAAATTTGAATGGCATTATTGAGAATTTACCTGGTGTGGTACATCTTTTATAGTTTCCTTTGAAAGAACCTATAGTTCTTCAAAATTTGAAGAAAAATTTGAATTTAGTAAATAAAGTAAGAGCATACTGGGTAGACTAGTAATTTATTTTGACTTCGCTGATCTTTAATGTAAATATTTTAGAATAGCTTCTCAGGTTTTTATGGTAGTCAATTAATTGGTCAGTTTTATTGAGTACCCAGAGGTTTACTGTATCTTTAGAAGAGACATGAAAGCTATGTAACTATAAAAAGACTTCATTATGAATGATTGTCAGCTTTTGTTAAGGCACAAAATGAAGACTTCAGAGCTACAAAGAGTACTTTATAGTATATTGATTTGTCTCAAAATCACCAAGCAGAAAGTATTTATTTTGTAAAATATTTGTGAGAAACGACTACTAACTGTCTTACTATTGTGGGGGGTTTTGTTCTTGTGCGTGTGTATTTCAGTTTTTGCAAGTGCTTCTTAAATTTTTAGCAGTATTTTAATTTTAAATTTATGGCATTTCTGGGACTTTCCTCCTATTTAAAAAACATTGAGAAAGACTTAAAGAATGTTAAGAAAATTCTTTTATAAATAATACTTAGAATGCACAAATAGATGATTTTAAGTGTCAATGGAAAGGCAAATTTCACTGTTCCTTTCACACTATATCTTACAAATTGATTCATGTATTGTCTGGCTTGTGTATTGTCGACATGTAGGAGTGTGCCTTATAAGTAAGATGATTATCGGATGCCTAAAGATTTATAAATATGTTTCTGCTTTTGCATTATAGCTTCTATTCCCATGGAGCTTTACACTTTTAACTCTTACGTTAAAAGAGTTTATTTGTTAAATTAAGGTTAGTCTTTCCAAACTGCTAATTTTGAAATCAGAGTTTGAGTAGGTCATTTTGATATTTTAGACAAAGAACAGCAGTTTCATGGTTTATTAATGTGGTCTGAAAACCTGTTTACTTCTCTTCGTCAGTCACCATTTTCTATTAAGATTAGATAAGAATGAATGTACCGTTTTGTTTATTATTTAGTATCAGATTTCATGCTCAGAAAACCGATTTGCCCCTAATGAAATTGTGTACAAAAGTAGTAAGCTTACGTTTAATGCTTATTTTATTACTTTATTACTTTTGTCTAACACTTAAGCCTTAATGAATTGGTATAGTTTTTGTGAGCATCAAGAAATGTTTCATCAATTGCATGTTTAGTGTAATTTGTATAATCATTCAGGCAGATACTAAACTCAGTTACCATTACATTTTGTACTACTTTTATTCTTGATGGGAAAATTCTTAGAGATAAGAAGAGCAAAATCAATTACTTGTATCAGTGGCTTTGAGGCAGATCCATATGCATATTTTAGATTTACATATATGTATGAATTCCACAGATTTGTGAGAAGGGCAAGATTGCAAATTCTTAATCCATAAGTTAAAAAAGTATTTTAAGTAACTGGAAATAAAAAACTGAGTAAAAACCTTGAAGAGATGTTGGATGCCTTATAGTCACAAGTTATTAGAAATATTTAAGAAGCCAAATAGCACAACCATATGTAATAGCTTTTATATTCTAGTAAGTTTGCATGTGGAAAGGTGACTTCATTTAAAATGTCGAAAATGAAAAGCAGGAATATTTTCAGATTTTAAAATCTTGACCAGCTCTTCCAGATGTTTATAGAATTTTTCAAATACTATAATTTGAAGCTGAGGTGGAAAATTCAATAAACTTGCTCCTGAAATCAGTATGGTATTAAATGTTAAGTGTTCTAGGAAAATATGCAGAAACTACATCCCCGAAACACGTTGGGAAATACTTAAATCAGAAGTCAGTGCTCCGCTCAGTGGAGACAGGTTGCTAGAATAGAATTCAGTCACATATAGCAGCTGCTAAGAGGAATGATTTCCACTAACAAGAAAGGAAGAACAACTCGCTAAAAAGGTGTTGGGCTTTTTACCAGGGAAGATAAGAACAACACAGACAAATCCACTGGCCACTCCCACTCACCTGGTGAGGGGTTGACTGGCACTACGGGGGTGGTGCAAAGAGAGCCTTGGTTATACTGGAATCTAGGATAAACTGGATTAATCAATAATCAGTGAACATTCTTGTGTATAAATTGTTAGCCCATGGTTCCTTCACTTGGGAGAAATCAAAAGGAAAGGCCATAGATCACTGTTTTTGGAAGAGGAAACCTCAGAGCCATTTATGGTCCTAGGTGGGGACCACAGCTGATGTTCTTAGGGAAGCTTGTGACAGATTCAACAGAGCAGGTAAGACACGGGCTGCCCTAAATGATTGCATTCAGGATTTTCTTCATTTTGAAAAGTTGTAAATAAACTTAGTGACTTTTTGTCTACCAGGGTATCATTGCGACAGAAGCAATGAGCTTTCTTGGCACTGATGATGAAGCTGCCCCAGCCATGTTGGTGATAGGTTAACTGTTTTCTAGAGTTTATGAGGTCGGGGTCACAGGTTCAGTTCCTTGGAAGGGCAGTTAGCTTTGCTTTGTTCTCTGGTCTCATATGGTGCTCTTCACCCAGGGCAGCCATCTGGCGTAGGCAGATCATTGATCACAAAGGGACTAATAAGCCAGACAGTGTGGGAGGAGCAGCATGAATCTTTCTCAGTGGATGTTGAGTAATTCGAGAAACAATTCCAAAAGCATGCACAAATTTGTGTCTCATACATTATCTTTCTTTTTAAAGATCTTTATTGTTGAAAGTATGACATAGGTTCTCCCATACATTATCTTAATATGTCAAAGGTAACGTGGTTGTCAAATATTTTTCTTTGTCATTTTTGTTGAACTCGCATTTTAACAGTTGTTTTTTCAAGTTAGGGTTTTTTAGAAGTCTCACTCACTCAGCAGTTGTACATTGTCCTGAATGTTCCTCACCCCCCTTTGGTTTGTAGGACAGTAGCTGTGGTGGCGAGAACAGGGTGAGCCTGCAAGTAGGCGATCAGACCACCTGCTCAGTTGTTCACAGATCCAACTCCACTGAATTAAGACATAAAAGTTAAAAAAAAATTCAAAGGGCTATTTTGAATGAGAACAAATACACTGAGAATCTTCAGAGAAACACTGTATAGTTTTTCTAAGTATTCCTGATCTACAAATCTTATATTCCCTTTTAAAAATTTATTTTTAGTAATGAAAGAAATGCCAGAGGTCATCTAGACCTGTGCTGTCTCGTATGGTAGCCACTGGTTCCATGTGGCTATTGAGCGTTGAAGTATGGCTTGTCCAAATTGAGATGTGCTGTAAGTTTCAAACACTTGGTATGAAAAAGAATGTAAAATATGTCATTAAAATAATTTAAAATATTGATTACATATTAAAATAGTGTTTTAGCGACGTTAGATTGAATAAACCATTATTAAAATTAATTTTACCTGTTTTTACTCTTTAAAGTATGCCTACTAGAAAATAAAAAATTACCTGTGGTTCACATTTGTGGTTTGCTTTATATTTCTATTGAGCAGTTCTAGAACAAACCCTCATTTTACAGATAAGAGGGCTAAGGTTCAGAGGTTAAGTAACTGAGCTGAGTTCTTTCCATTGCCTGTAATCTCTCCCTGCTAATAGGTTAGGTGCTCAGGAAAATGGAACTCTTTGAACCACGAGAGGACCATTTAGTGCATGGCAATTACTGTGTGTTGCAAGATCTGTGCTTGAGTCATTGCATGTTAGAAGTAATGCCATTTTGTGTGTGTGTTTATGTGTACAGATATATGTAGGAGGGGAAGTTTGTTTTGTTTATAATGTTGATGTTTAGGCTTAGTTTTTATCTTCCTATATAGGTCAGTGACCCTACAGCTTTATTTACTTACTAGAGGCCCAGTGCATGAAATTTGTGCACAGGTAGGGTTCCTAGGCCTGGCTGGCAATCAGGGCTGATCAGGGCCTTCCGGCTGTTGGCTGGGGCCTTCCTTCATTCCATGCTTCCCCCTGGTGGTCAATACATGTCATAGCGAGCAATTGAACTCCCGGTCTCCTGGTTGAACTCCTGAGGTGAAAATTTGCATATTAGGCTTTTATATATGTAGATAGATGAAAAAAGCACATTACAATATTAGACATTAACAGTTGTAACTCTGGGATGAACAAGATTGTTGCTCATTCAAATGGGAACTTTAATATGTATTTTTTATTACAAGGAAGATTTCAGATGGTTTTGAATGAACCTTGATGGAAAAGTAGCAAAACTTTCAGCTGTATCTATTATGGATGGAGGAGAGCTGAGTAAAGAGAGGTGTTTAGCCCATGTTCTGAAGAAAGAGCTATGAGCAGTTAGTTACTATCTCTTAACTATGGATGCTCCTGATGTTCTGGTCAATGAAGAAATAGCCAGGGTTGGCTGGTGCAAACAAAGAATGTGAGTTTTCTATCAGTTTTGTGAAAATTGTGGTCTTTAATTGGCAACTATATGAAGGAAGAAAACCTCAGGACCAGATCTGTTGTTTGTTATTTTTAGTTAAAATTTTAAGGCATTTTGAGTTTGTTATCAGTGACCCAATGATAATTAATGAATAAGGACTTTGTCAGGCAACCTCTAATACTTCAATTTATGTCATCATCTATACTAGCTAGTAATATGCATGAATTTACCTTTTAAGAATGGTATTGTGGAGCTTGAAAGAAGATGAGCGATTAATTCTAGGATGGTGGCTTATAAAAACGTTTCCAATTGATCATTTTTCTGTGAGTTCTGTCTGTTACAAACAACCCCAGTTGAGTGTAGGTACAGAGAAACAAAACAAGATAGTAATCCGAATGGTTACCTTTAAATAGTCAAAAAAAAGTAATTATCCCATGTGGTGTGAAGTTTAATGTAAAGTACCGTTACCATCCATATCCTATCCAGCCCATCAACATAAAGCCAGTTTATGGTATGTCAGCACACATGTACTGAGCATGTACCATGCACTAGGCACCATGAGCTTAGCATGAAAAGAACAAAAGTTGGGGGAATACATATCATTTGGATGTGACAATAGTAGATCTCAGCCCAAAGCATTCATAACTTTTGTTGTAGTTTCTAATCTGGGAAAAGACTGTAATACTTTTATATAACTAATTTTGCAGAAGCATTGTTGTAGAACAAATGCATTATGATTAATATTCTACAATTCACTAGCAATTTCATGCACTGTCTTGTTAAACATCATATCCCATTTCTAGCAGTAACCGATTCTCTTTCCCTTTGGGTCATTGGGATAATTAGTTGGGATACTGGGCTGCTTGTCATCCCATTGGGAATCATATTCGACATGGAAGGGTAGCACATGTCCCTTGTATTCCCTCCTTTTTCCCCGGTTCCAGTTGTTCATACCAGGAACTGTGGAGTTGGTAGTGAACATAAAAATGAAGAACCCAGAGTCTAGTAAAGAAGAAAGCACAGCAGAATGTAATGTGTGCTATGATAGAGGCTCAACGCGCTATGGGAATTCAGAGGAAGGAGTGAGTATTCTGGTCTAGACAGGTAGGCTGAAGAAAGATAAGAAGGAAGCTTATGAAGTGATACTTGAGCTGTGTCTTGAAATGGGTAGAATTTTGACAGATGGAAAGGGGGTGGAATGGTATTTCAGAGATAGGGAACAGGGTGAGCATGAAAGCCATGGTGTGCTGAGGTGGCAAGAACATTGGGCATGGAAGGGAGTGGCAGGAGACAAGACTAGAAAAGTGAGTCAGGCATAATTTGGAGAGATTTGAAAGGCAAAGAGTACTGACATTTTTTATTAGGCAATGGGGAGCTATCAAAAGGAGGGTGTGGCATAACTGCACCTACTTTGGAAGGATGACTGGGAAATAAGAGGCCTGGTTCTGAGGTCAGCTTTTCCTCCAACTAGCCTAGTGACCTTAGGAAAGTCACTTCACTCCTCTGAGCCTCAAATGTCATGGATAAGATAAAAGGTTTGGGCAAGAGTTGTTCAGTCCATCAGTAAACAAATGCAGTGGTTATTGAGGGCTTAGCCTGTTCCAGGTGCTGTTGTTGGTGCTGGGATACAAAAGCAAACATAGGCCTCTGTACTATAGAGATGATAGTCTGGTGGGAGAGATAGATGATAAACAGTAAACAAATCTAATCTAATAAAAGAGAAACATGCAAATTGACCACACCTCCGCTACGCCCCAAGCCATGCCCACCAGCCGATCAGAGCGACTATATGCAAATTAACCCAACCAAGATGGCAGCCAGCAGCCACGGAGCTGGAGCAAGCAGGAGGCTTGGTTGCCCTGGCGATGGAGGAAGCCAAGCTTCCTGCCTGCTCTGGCTGGCTGTGGCCTCCGCCCAAGGCAACAAAGTTTCAATTATAGAAGATAAATAAATCCCAGATACATGCTTCCAGCCAGCCTCCACTGGGAGCTTGGGTGGCTGGGGGCCATGGCCAGTCTGCAAACAGCCATCAGCCCCTCACCCAGGATGGCCACACCTTCATGGGGTGAGGGTCCCCACTGGGGGGCTTGGCCAGCCTGCAAACAGCCATCAGCCACTCACCCAGGCTGGCCAGGCACCCCAGCAGGACCCCCCACCCTGAAGGGGCTGTGGCCAGCCTGCAAACAGCCATTAGCCCCTCACCCAGGCTGGCCAGGCACCGCAGCGGGGACCCCACCCTGAAGGGGCTGTGGCCAACCTGCAAACAGCCATCAGCCACTCACCCAGGCTGGCCAGGCACCCCAGCAGGACCCCCCACCATGAAGGGGGTGTGGCCAGCCTGAAAACGGCCCTTAGCCCCTCACCCATGCTGGCCAGGCACCCCAGTGGGGACCTTCACATGAAGGGGCTGTGGCCAGCCTGCAAACAGCCATCAACCCCTCACCCAGGCTGGCCAGGCACCCCAGTGGGGCCCCCACCCTGATCCGGGACACCCTTCAGGGCAAACCAGCCGGCCCCCACCCATGCACCAGGCCTCTATCCTATATAATAATAGGGTAATATG
>NW_005871175.1:959138-1014461 GCF_000147115.1 Myotis lucifugus | reverse complement strand
GGCTCCCGGGCTGCCAGAGGGATGTCTGACTGCCAGCTTAGGCCCAATCCCCCCGGGGAGCGGGCCTTAAGCCAGCAGGTTGTCATCCCCCGAGGGGTCCCAGACTGTGAGAGGGCACAGGCCGGGCTGAGGGACCCCCCTGAGTGCACAAATTTTTGTGCACTGGGCCTCTAGCAAGTATGTAATAGAATGTCAGGTCATGAGAAGTGCTATAGAGAAAGTAAAGCTTAGTGAGTGGAGTAAAGAGTGGTGCTGTTTCTGGATAGATTAGCCTGGAGAACTTTGAATGAAGTGGAAGAAGCCATGGAAATATTTGGAATCTCTTCTAGATCTCAAATCATGGTTATAATTAAGTGAAAGGCTATAGGAGCAATTTCTTCGACATTTATTTAAATCGATTTCCACATAGATGCTGTTCTTAAGTTCCACTTAGTTCCACCAATATGGTTATTGATGGGCAGAATGTTTTTAGTACTCCACCTTTTAAATACAGCTTGGCTAAGTACAGCAGAATCTCATTTTAAAAAGCAATTTCTTTGGTGTTCTGGACCCTGCCTCTCTCCCTCAGCGCATTATCCACCTCAAACCTTTGTGGTTTTTGGAGGGTGGGGAAATACTAATGTTTAACCAAACAGATTTCAGGCAGTAGCTGATTATATTGAATAGCACATCTAAGTTATTTTAATACAAATTAAAGTTAAGTGGGAGCTCTGGGATAGTGCTGCTTTAATTAGAGTTGGAATGCATCTTAGGAGACCCTTTCTGCCAGTTAAAATCCTAACAGTGGCATTATGATTTTTAAAAAGAATCTTAATAAGCTGGGTCTTTCCTGAGGTATTAAAATTTGGTTTTTAGATGATTCTTGTCAAATCAAGTGAAAGATTGAAGAATGTAAACATTCTTCTTTGGCCCTGAACTTTTTCTTGGAGGTGGCAATCATCAGGAGAGTATGCCTAAAACTGACTGTTCTTTATATGAGGTATTAGGTTGGGAGATCTGGATGGACCATTTATTGAGGGCCATTTCAAGAGAGCTTTAAATTGATTTCCCACAAATTATGTCTGCAGGCTGGGAGGCTAGAGTGGAAGACTATCCATTTAGAGATAGTGTACGATGTGATCCCTGACCTTACGCTGGCATGGAATCTAAGCCATGTTGCTTTGTTTCCTTGCCTGGTGGTTCACAGCCAGTGAAACTGGCCTTCCCTGAATTATTTAAATCATCCTATCCTTTAAGGTTCTTACAAGGAGTGGCTACGTAACGGAGTGATATAAATTTGGGGCTGATACATGTATTTTTGTTCTTCGTTTTCCTTTTCCTGAAGACAGCAATTCCTCCTGGGTCTTTGGTCCTGCCTTCTGGTTGTTTATAACCCCTGCCCTAGATTACTTCATTTTGCCAGTCCTGTTATTACGATTTATCTTTTAAAAATTACATTCTCATTATAAACCCCTCATGCATTTGTCTTACTCAAAGTATTTAGTTATTTGATATAGAGCTGAAGGAAAGGAGGGAAGGAGGGAGGAGCGGGGGAGGGATGGAGGGATTGAGATTATGGGGTATTTTTTCATCATTTTGTTGATATGGCAAATTACATTGATCAGTTTTCATATGTTGAAGCATCATTGGGTTCTAGGAATAAATTCCACTTGGTCATGGTATATAATCATTTTAATATGCTGCTGAATTCTGTTTGCTAGTACTTTGTTGAGTATTTTTATATCAATGTTTCTAAGTGATATTGACCTGTATTTCCTTTTCTTGTAGTGTCGGCCTTCTAGCATGTGTTCCCTCTTCCTTCTAGGAAGTGTTCCCTCTTCATTTTTTTTTGTTGTTGAAAAGTTTGAGGATTGCTATTAGTTCTTCTTTAAATGTTTAATAGAATTCACTAGTGAAGTTGTTAGATTTTTGATCACTGATACTATTTCTTGTTATGGGTCTATTCAAATTTTCTATTTTTTCATTGCTTTGTGATTTAATTTTGATAGGTTTTCTGTTTCAAGGAATTTATTCAGTTCATCTAGGCCAGTGGTCGGCAAACTCACTAGTCAACAGAGCCAAATATCAACAGTACGATTGAAATTTCTTTTGAGAGCCAAATTTTTTAAACTTAAACTATATAGGTAGGTACATTGTTATTAACTTAATTAGGGTACTCCTAAGACTTAGGAAGAGCCACACTCAAGGGGCCAAAGAGCCGCATGTGGCTCGCGAGCCGCAGTTTGCCGACCACTGATAGGCTATCCAATTTTTTAGCATATAATTGCTCATAGTACTCTCATACTTCTCTTTTTTATTTCTATAGAACCAGTAGCTATATTCCCACTTTCATTTATGATTATAGTAATTTGAGTTTTCTCTCTATATATCTCTTTTTTGTTGTTGTTGTTAATCCACATCCAAGGATATTTTTCCATTGATTATTAGAGAGAGTGGAAGGGAGGAGGAAAGACAAAAAGAGCGAAACATCGATTGATTGCCTTCCATATGCGCCCTACCAGGGCCGGGGATTGAGCCTGCAACTGAGGTACATGCCCTTGACAGGAATCAAACCCAGGATCCTTCAGTCCAAAGGCCAACACTCTATCCACTGAGCAAAACTGGCTAGGAGGGTCTCTCTCTCTCTCTCTCTCTCTCTCTCTCTCTCTCTCTCTCTCTCTCTCTCTCTCTCGTCTTTCTAGCTAACAGTTTGTCAATTTTGTTGATCTTTTCAAAGAACCTGTTTTGGTTTCATAGATTTTCTTTATTGTTTTTATATTCTTTATTTTGTTCATTTCTGCTCTAATTATTATTTACATCCTTCTGCTAGCTTTGCATTTCGTTTGTCCTTTCTTTAGTTTCTAAAGTTGTAAAGTTAAGTTGTTGATTTGAGATTTTTCTTATTTTTAATGTAAATGTTCATAGTTATACATTTCTCTCTTAGCACTGCTTTTTCTGTGTCCCATAAGTTTTGGTATGTTGTGTTTTCATTTTCATTTATCTTTAAGTATTTCATAATTTCCCTTGTGATTTCTTCTTTGATCCATTGGTTGTTTAAAAGTGTATTGTCTGATTACACAATTTTGTGAATTTTCCAGTTTTACTTCTTTAAATTGATACATAATTTTATCTGTTATGATTAGAGAAGATACTTTGTATGATATCTACCTTTTAAAATTTACTGAAACTTAATTTATGGTCTAACATGTGGTCTATCCTGGAAGATGTCCCATGTGCACTTGAGAAGAATATGTACTGTTGTTAGGTAGAGCCTCCTGTATGTCTTTTAGATCTAGTTGCTTTATTATTGTGTTTAAGTCCTCTATTTCCTTACTTATCCTGTGTCTGGTTGTTTCTCCATTATTGTGAGTGGGATATTGAAGTCTTCAACTATTATTGTAGAACTGTCTTTCTCCCTTCAGTCTGTCAGTTTTGCTTCATATATTAGATGTGTTTAATAATTGTTATATCTTCTTGGTGTATTGAGTCTTTTATTAATATATAATGTCCTCCTTTGTCTTATAATCTTTTTTTTAATTTAAAGTTTTTTTTATCTGATATTAGTACAGCTGCCCCTGTTCTTTTTTGGTTACTATTTGCATGGAATACCTTTTTCCATCATTTTACTTTTACCCTGTTTGTATCTTTGGATCTCAACTGAGTCTCTTGTACATAGCATATAATTGGGTTTTTATCAGTGATGCCAATCTCTGTCATTTGATTAGAGAGTTTAATTCAATTATATTGTAATTACTAATAAGGAGCGACTTATTTTTGTCATTGTACTATTTATTTTCTGTATGCCCCATAGCTTTTTCTGTCCCTCATTTTCTGCATTACTGTCTTCTTTTGTGTTTAGTTGATTTTTTTTTTTTTGGTAGAGAACTGTTCACATTTTTTTCTCTTTGTGTATATTTGATAGCTATTTTTGTGGTTACCATGGGGTTTACATTTAATATCTTAAAGTTATAACACACTAATTTGATTTTATACCATTTAACTTAAAACATGTAAAAACTCTGCTCCTTTACAGCTCTTTCCCCACCCATTCTGGTTGTTTTTATCACAAAATTACATTTTTATCTATTTGTGCTAAAAAGTATAAACAAAGAATTCTTTCAATGCATTAGCCTGTAAGTTATATAGAAAACAAGATTTGGAGTTATATGCCAAGTGTACAATAATACTAGCTTTTCCACTAATTTTTTTCTTTAAATGTATTAGTCTCTTAAATCATGCAGAAAGCAAACAAAAGGCACAGTTACAATCACTGTACAATAATATTAGCTTTTTATAATTGCCCATGTGTTTATCTTTATTGAGACATTTATTTCTCCATACAGTGTTGAGTTTCTGTCTAGTGTCCTTTCATTTCACCTTGCAGGACTCCCTTGCAGGGCTGGCCTAGTGGTCATGAATTTTGTTTGCTGGGAATGTTTTAATTTCTTCCTTACTTTTGAAGGACAGTTTTGCCAGCTATAAGATTCTTGGTTGACAGTTTTTTCTTTTACCACTTTGAATATATTGCCCACTGTTTTCTGGCCTCCAAAGTTTCTGATGAGAAATCTGCTATTATGTTATTGAGGATCCCTTGCATATGATGATTCACTTCTCACTTGGTATGTTCAAGATTGTCTCTTTGAAAAAGAAAAAAAAGATTCTCTCTTTGTCTTTTGAAAGTTTGATTATAATGTGTCTCAGTGTGGGGGTCTCTGAGTTCAAAATATTTAGTTTGTTCAGTTTTTTGGATGTTTATATTCATGTGTCTCATCAAATTTGGGAAGTTTCAGCCATTATGTCTTCAGATTTCTCTCTGCCCCTTTCTTCCTTATACTTCTTGCACTTCTATGAGGCATGTGTTGGTCCACTTAATGGTGTCTTTAGGCTCTGTTCACTTTTCTTCAATGTCTTTTTTCCCCTATTCCTAAGCCTCAATAATTTCCATTTTCCTATTTTCAAGGAAGTTCGCTGATTCTTCTGCCTGGTGAAATCTGCCTTTGAATCCATTTGTTTATGTACTTTTTAAGCTCCAGAATTTTTTGATTTCTTTTCAGGTTTTCTATCTTTTTATGAGTAGTTTCATTTTGCTCACACATTGTTCTCTTGACTTTCTTCATATCTTCGTTTAATACTTTTAGCACCTTTTAGACAGTTATCTAGAATCATTGTCTAGTACAGGGGTCCTCAAACTTTTTAAACAGGGGGCCAGTTCACTGTCCCTCAGACCGTTGGAGGGCTGGACTATAGTTTAAAAAAAAACTATGAACAAATTCCTATGCACACTGCACATATCTTATTTTGAAGTAAAAAAACAAAACGAGAACAAATACAATATTTGTATTTGCATGTGGCCCGCGGGCCGTAGTTTGAGGACCCCTGGTCTAGTATATCCGCCATTGGATCTTTTTCAGGAACAGGTTGTTGGTTTATTCTTTTCCTTTGAATGTATTATACTTTCCTGTTTCTTTGTGTGCCTTGTGACTTTTTGTTGTTGTTGAACACTAGATATCTGAATCTAATAATGTGATAATTCTAGAACACTGACTTTTTCCATTCCCCAGGGTTTGTTGTTTTTTGTTATGTCATATTTGTCTCTGTGCTGAGGATTTAGCCTTAAATGTAAACTTAATGTCTTCTCAGCTTTTATTTGAGACTTTCTTTGGGAATACATGGTCACTTTCTGTGTTCTGCATGTATGTAGTTGTTTTTTAATATCCTAGTCTGTACTGTCTGGCTCCCTAAAGAAGAGGAAGTGAAAAATGAAAGGGGGGGGGCGCTTTGGTCATTTAAATCCACTTTAGCTAAAGGAGGAGGGGTTTGCAACAATGGGGAAAGGTGAAACAACAGTGGCCATTAGCCTCTTTGACTGTACCTCTGTGATAAGACACAGCAATCAGAGCAGACATCCCCAATATTTGCAATACAAAGTTCTTTTGCCCATCCTGGTTCCCTCAGACTGTGTACAAACTGCTCCAGGAACCAGGCACAGCTGCCTCCATTTAGTAGGGTGTGGGATGTATAGCTGTCACTATACTAAGAGCTGAAAATGACTGATATTGATCACAATGTACAGTCTTCCAAGTCTTTCCCTGGACGTTATAAGCCTTCAACAGACTCCAGAGTTCCAAAATAGTTGTATCAGATAGATTCTGCCAGTGCAATTGTTTTCTAGGTGGGAAGGCAGATTCCTGGTGCTTCCTACTCTGCCATCTTCTCAGAATTCTCTCCTCTTAGCCCATTTTTGAGTTGGATGCTTGCTTTTTTGTTGTTGAGTTGTAGGAATTCTTTATCTATATAATAAAAGCCTAAGCGACCATTACGGTGGAACGACAGGAACGACCGGTCGCTATGATACGCAGTGACCACCAGGGGGCAGACGCTCAATGCAGAAGCTGTCCCATAGTGGTCAGTGCGCTCCCACAGGGGGAGCGCCGCTCAGCCAGAAGCCAGGCTGATGGCTGGCGAGTGCAGCTGCCACGGCGGGAGCCTCTCCCTACTCCGCGGCAGCGGGCCAGGATAAGCACAAGCAGTGCCCGGCGCGATTCGGGCTCCTCCCTGGCTGCCTTGGAGCACTGCTACATTCCCCCAAGGGGTCCCAGACTGTGAGAGGGCATAGGCCAGGCTGAGGGACTCCTCCCTCCCCTCTCCCTCTCCCCAGTGCATGAATTTCATGCGCCAGGCCTCTAGTATAATATATAATTCTTATATATTACCAGATATATCAGTGGTTCTCAACCTGCTGGCCCTTTAAATACAGTTCCTCATGTTGTGGTGACCCCCAACCATAAAATTATTTTCGTTGCTACTTCATAACTGTAATGTTGCTACTGTTATGAATCGTAATGTAAATATCTGATATGCAGGATGGTCTTTTTTTTAAAAAAATATATTTTATTGATTTTTTACAGAGAGGAAGGGAGAGAGATAGAGAGTTAGAAACATCGATGAGAGAGAAACATCGATCAGCTGCCTCCTGCACATCTCCCACTGGGGATGTGCCCGCAACCCAGGTACATGCCCTTGACCGGAATCGAACCTGGGACCCTTCAGTCCGCAGGCCGACGCTCTATCCACTGAGCCAAACCAGTTTTGGCTGCAGGATGGTCTTAGGCGACCCCTGTGAAAGGGTCATTCGACCGCCAAAGGGGTCTCGACCCACAGCTTGAGAACCGCTGAGATATATGATTAGCAATATTTTCTCTCATTCTGTAGGCTGCCTTTTCACTCTCTTGATAGTTCACATGCTTCCTTAATATAGTAGTCATACATGAATGTGAGGGGATTAATATAAAAAGCAAGCAGCAAACACAAACCTAGCTGTTTAAGTAGAAGATAATGTTGCTGCTATTTGATTAAGACTGCTGGGAAAAGACAAGATGGCCAAAGTTCTTAGTGACAGTCTGATTTCAGCTTCCCCGAGAATTGTTATGTGCTCCTCCTGGGCAAGGCCATGAGTGAATCCTGAGGAACATAGAGCTTCCTACAGTCAGGGCAGAGTCAGGTTGGTTATTTATGTATTTTTCCTCCACGTTGTTTCCCAGACTTCGCTGATAATGGTCATATTCTGTTTTTCTTGTTTATCGCTTTCCTCGCTGATTCAGCACTGATATTCTGTCCACAGTGATTCACCACTGATATTCACCTGCTTTTCCCTGTTATATCTCCTTCTGCGCTAATTACACATTTTGTGAATTATGTATTTGTCCTGATGTGCCCATAGTTTATGTTGGTGAGAGAAGCTACATACTAATTCATTGAGTAACCAGATAAGCTGTTACTCTGGTTCCTTTGGGGATGGGATTATGCATTGCAGTTCCATCTAAAACATGTTTTTCATTATAAGTCTTATGTTTGCATCTACTGTATCCAACTTTCTCAAGAAATTTGCCTTTTTGACTGGAATTGTCATTCTTTGTTTACAACTTGAAGCTTCAATGGTGTGTTTATGGTTTTCACTGTCAAGTTGATGAAAATTGCCTTTACTACTCTTCCCAAACCCATACTTAGGACAATGGGAAGAAAACACCAATGTATACTTATTGGCTCTCTCTGTCTGACAAATACTACTTTGTGGTAATATATGAAGCTGAGTAAGTAAGCAAAAAACTTGCAATGCATATTTTCAGGAAATCATCTTTACAATGTGGTAGATGGAGAAACAGTATGAGGGCATAGCAAGTTTTCAGTATGTGGTCCTTTGTCTTTAATTCCAGCAAGTAAAATCAAAACAAAACAGAACAAATTCTTTGGAGAATGAAAGGGATTAAGAAGTTTAGAAATAGTGATGTTTTCTGACATGTCTCTTCAGAGGTGCAAAGCTACTAACGTCTACAATTCTGTCTTTAATTGATAAGAGTGCATGGAAGAGCCCACTTTTGTGTATATTAAGTCCAAGTGTAGTGAACTGTGGAATTAGCATTGACATATAGTTTGATATAAAGCAACAATAGAACTTTTAATCCCCTTTCCACTCACAGGGTACCATCTCAGTTCTGAAGAATGGATAAATTTCAGGGCCCCAGTATTGAATTAATAGGTTCAGCCAAAATAGAATTGGAGGGGAGGAACTTTTGTCTTCTTATAAATGAACAAGGGTTGTTATCAAATACAGTTGAATCTTTATTTTTAGTTAGTGGAATAATAACATCACAAAGCTGCTCTGCTGGGATAATTTTACAGTTACTGAATTTCTTATGTGTGTAAATGTGTATGCATATGTATACATATGACTTTGTTTTTGTGCAATCTTATTTATAAATTGTTTCTCAAACTATAGTATTTGTATTTGATTGGTTAGAGAACCAGTGTTTTTAGGAAGGTAATAAGGAAGCAAGTATTTCCTCGGGATATTTCAGAGTTTTACCGCACTGAGGAATGTTTTAGTATAAAAGAAATGAGCCATTTCTGGACCTGGCCTCAGGTTATAGAGTCTGGTCGTGTGTTTTGGCCCCCTTTCTTCAGCTACCAAGAATGTGTTAGCACCTGTCCCAGAACTAAGAATAGTTAATTCCATACCCACAACCATCCTTGCACCAAGAGAAAAAATAAATAAGGACTTTCCCTTTTCAGTAGAGTGAAACTTCCAGACCCTGCCCTTGGCTGATCATATTTCGTCCAACATCTCTAAATATCTCTGCATTGTTTAACGGGTGGAGACAGTGAGGATTCCTGATTGAACTATGAGTGCATAGGACTCATCTCCACCTATCAGCTTCCTGAGGACTTCTTGGTGCAAACCCTACAGACTGTAGCTCCCCTCTCTGACCATAGTCTTCTTGCCTTTCAGCCACACCATTTGCTCATAGTCATAATCTTTCTTTTTTGCCTTCATTATGATCCCCCCCCCTTCCGATTTTCCAGTGTACCAGTGTTCCAGTTTTACCTGCCCTCAGGCCCAGCCTAGGCTCCATGAGCACTCAGTTCAGTAATCATCGGTGCCTCCCTAGCACCCACCCAGCACCCCAGCTATTACACATCCTGCACATCCCTGTGACTTGTCCTGTTCCACATGTATATTGTCTGTCCTTCACTGAACCATCATTATTTTTCAGGACTAAAAGGTTTCCAATAAAATACTAATTAAAAGTTGCAGTGACTTTTTATTTTATTGCCCGTCACTCCTTAAACAAAATTCTCAAAGCAGTTATTTCCAACCTTTTCCATACACTTCAAATACACCTTCATTTCTGGGTGACTCAGCCACTTGCTTTTTTTTTTTTTTTTTTCAGCAAGGTCAGCACAAACTTGCTTCTCTTCTTTCATCAAGTATTTCGGTTCCCATAACTATCTCACTTTCTTAGGTTTCCTGTAGATCTCTGTTATTTTAACAGATATTTTTGAGAGCCTGCTCTGTTGACATTTGGCAGGTGCTGCATAACAATAACTTATATTAAAGTGGATTAGTACACTTTGCAAGGTACTTGCATATACCTTCTGTCACTAAACCATTATCGAAGCTCATGTTTAGTGCATTAGAGGAAAGCTTCCCTTTTTCAAAGCCAAATTATTTATTTGTTCTGTTAACCTTATTACTCCCCATCCTCCTGAGAAACTTTGGTTTTAGATGAGCTCTTTTCTTCCAAAGGTTCTTTTCCTTCTTGATATAAATACCCTTAGGCCTGGCCTATTATTAGAAAACAAACACATAAACAAAGCTCCCAGGGCTTACTCTATCTTTGAGATGCCATTCATCTATTTTCATCCACTTGCTAATAGATTTTTCATAAGTATAGCCTCACATCTCAACCTTAACTTTTAAATTTTTTGCTAATTCCCTATCTCGTGAATTCTGCCTTCCTATTCCCATCTTGAACTGAACGATTTTTTACAAATGCATCCAAAATTTCAACCACAGTTATTCCCCCCCCCCGCCCCCCCCCAAAAAAAAGAGCCAAAGAGCCCTTTATACAATCCGATTCTGATCACAGGCTAGTCACAGACATGTGAAAGGATTCTTCACCCTCAGAAACAGCTGAAGTCATCTGAGGATTTGGCATCATGGTTCAGGGCAGTTAGCTGTGTGGTTCTGGGCAGTGGGGAAGGAGACAACCAAACGCAGGAGGCTATATATTTTAAAAAGAATGAGTATAGAAAGCTGCCAGAGTATTACTGGAGCAGCAAAGAAGCTATGCCTTCAGTCCTCTTCTCACTCCAAAAGAGAGAACATTCCAGATCAGAGGAGGAATTAGAAGCAATTAGAGAGATAAAGTCATTCAAATAGTCATAGCAGGTTGAGACTAGAAGGGAGTTAATTAATGTGATAACGAGTGTACAGGCTCAGCATACAGCTCTACATAGAATGGGTGAGCAACTGAATGTAATTATTATTAGTTAATAGCTGTTTTTTAATCCTAAGCTTTCATTTTACAGATAAGGAAATTGAGATTCAAATATTTAGGAACCAACAGTAATTCCCTGAAGCTACTGCAGAAAGAAAATCAGCTAAAAGTTCTTAGATTGCCACCCAAAGCCCTCTGCTTTCTGGTTCCAACTCCATTTCCATCCCAACTCTTCACCCATCGCTCTCTGGTATGGCCCTCCGCTCGGTGCCCCCAGTCGCCCCTTTGTCCTCTGCGCACGCCATTGGTCCCTCTGGATCCCCTGCTTTCCCCCTTGTGCTTTGCCTGGACTCCCTTCCCCTTCCTCTCTCCCTATGCACATTCTGTGCTCATTTGTGAATTCTTTCCTGCCCTCCCTAGCCACAGTACTCTCTTTGATGTTCTCTAGCATGAGTCCCAGGACACTAACTGGGTGTTTCAGGGGCTGTGTAGTGTGTGTGTATGTGTGTGTACACCTTTGGGTTCTTGGGCATAAGAAAGAACCATCTATTTTGCTTGGCCACTGCCGACACTTCCCTGCTAACAAAAGTTTGTGTTGTGTCTGGCATGGCCTGTGTGACATTTTGTCATAATTTATTACCTTGTTGTAAAAAGACCTTAGAAGACTTTAAACTTTGACCCCTCTCATAATACTATCAGAATTAAAATAGCATAATAGCCCTAGCCAATTTTGCTCAGTGGATAGAGCGTCAGCCTGCAGACTCAAGGGTCCCAGGTTTGATTCTGGTCAAGGGCATGTACCTCGGTTGCGGGCACATCCCCAGTAGGGAGTGTGCAGGAGGCAGCTGATCGATGTTTCTAACTCTCTATCCCCCTCCCTTCCTCTCTGTAAAAAAATCAATAAAATATATTAAAAAAAATAGCATAATAGCCCTTTTTGCATGGACAACTTCTACTAGTAAGAATCAAATAACTTCTTTTGATAAGACTTTTGTTTTGCACTAGGATAAACTTGGATAACCCAGGAAAAGAGAAAATTGATTTCTTGTGAGAAGAATACTGATTACAGTGATGTGTGCCTGTCTGTGGTAACCAATATCTTTGCAGGTAGACACGTTCTTGCTTCAAGGGCTCAGAAATACCAGAGCATCCTTGGTGACCGTAATGAAGGATTTGTTCAGTTGTATTTACCTTTGTTCTTCTCTCCAAAGCCTAAACACAACTGAATTGTGTTTAACTTGTCAGTAGACAATCTAGATAGTTTTCCTCCACCTTAACACTCCTGACAGTAACAATTACTCTTAGGACAAGTTGTATTTATTTTTTAAATTCTTAACAAAAGTTGCATAATTGGAATATCTGGGTCCAAATTAAAGTCTGAACTCTGGCTAAGATTCACACTATAAGAAACATAAATTATTCTGTTTATACTTTCATTCTCATAAGTTATTTTTTTTTTAAATCTTTATTGTTCAGATTATTACATTTGTTCCTCTTTTTTCCCCCCATAACTCCCCTCCTTCCAGCTCCCACCCCACCCTCCACCCTCACTCCCCACCCACTGAGTTCATCCATAGGTGCATGATTTTTGTCCAGTCACTTCCCGCATCTCCCACACCCCTTTTCCCCCAAGAATAGTCAGTCCATTCCCTTTCTATGTCCCTGATTCATTATAGTCACCAGTTCATTCTGTACATCAGGTTATTTATTCACTTGATTCTTAGATTCATTTGTTGATAGATGCATATTTGTTGTTCATAATTTGTATCTTTACCTTTTTCTTCTTCTTCCTCTTCTTAAAGGATACCTTTCAGCATTTCATATAATACTGGTTTGGCGGTGGTGAACTCCTTTAGCTTTTCCTTATCTGTGAAGCTCTTTATCTGACCTTCAATTCTGAATGATAGCTTTGCTGGATAAAGTAATCTTGGTTGTAGGTTCTTGGTATTCAGCACTTTGAATATTTCTTGCCATTCCCTTCTGGCCTGCAAAGTTTCTGTTGAGAAATCAGCTGACAGTCGTATGGGTATTCCCTTGTAGGTAATTGAGCCTCTTTCTCTTGCTGCTTTTAAGATTTTCTCTTTGTCTTTTGCTCTTGGCATTTTAATGATGATGTGTCTTGGTGTGGTCCTCTTTGGATTCCTTTTGTTTGGGGTTCTCTGCGCTTCTTGGACCTGTAAGTCCATTTCTTTCTCCAGGTGGGGGAAGTTTTCTGCCATTATTTCTTGAAATAGGTTTCAATATCTTGCTGTCTCTCATCTTCTGGTACTCCAATAATTCTGATATTAGACCGCTTAAAGCTGTCCCAGAGGCTCCTTACACTATCTTCACACTTTCGGATTCTTTTTTCATTTTGCTTTTCCAATTGGGTGTTTTTTGTCGAATCTTTGGTTTGATTCTTGTGCTCCTCTGGTCTGCTATTGGGTATAATATTCTTTATTTCAGTCCGTGTATGCTTACTTTCTAATTTCTTTATCGTAGCATCGAGGGTCTCATTAGTTTTCGTGAGGCTCTGCACAAATTTATGGCAAGCCCTCAAAATTGCGATTCTTAGCTCCATATCCTCCATTTCTGTCATGTTTTTTTGTCTCCGCATCTTTTATGCTTTCTTGGTGCACCCCCTTGTGGTCTCTGTGTGCAGTCTTGTTCTAGCCAAGCCTTAATTGTTGTAGTTAACACTAGAGGGATTTGACCACCAGGCCGACTGGCTGTGGAAATCAGCTGTGGGAAAACTTCAGTCCTCTGGGGAGGCGCTAGTCCAGCCCTTGCCTGAGGCGATCCGGCAAATGGCTGTGCGCAGGGTTTGGGCGGGGCGGGCTCAACAGGGCGGGGGGAGGGAGCAGCTATGGCCGCTCTCAGTCCGTCCCCAGGGGCTCTGCCTCTCTGTCCCAGCAATCGCTGCAAACCTCGGAGGGGCCGTAGCCAGACAGTCCCGCTTCTCCTGTTTGAGTCTGGGTCCCTAGAGACTCACCCGGATCTGTAGCCCAGAGTCTGAGACTCGCTCCTGATTGAAAACGACAATCGCACCCTCAGCTGCCAGCCCGCTTTGCGCGCGCACCCTCACCACCGCACCGCCGTACCTTTAAATTTTCCACACTGCGGCTTCCGCTGAGCGTCGGAATGCTGTTGTTTTTGCTTCTAGTTGAAGAGACTCTCCTCAGCCAGCCTTCCCGTGGCTCTGGTTGATGTCCGCTCCGACTTTTAGTTGTATTTTTGAAGTGGTTGTCCACGGCGGCAGTCTCCGGTGTTTACCTATGCCGCCATCTTCGATTCCCTCATAAGTTATTTTTATATCAGACTTTATATCTTGCGTGCCATAAAGGTGTTCATTAAAACTTTGAGTGAATGGATACATAATTTTATATTTTTATGTAAGAACATGTGTACAAGTTCTTGAGTGGATGTATGTGTTCAGTCTCTTGGATATATTCCTGGGAATGGAATTGCTCAATCATATGATAACTGTATGTTTAAAATGTGAGGAACTGCCAGACCTTTTTCCAAAGCGGCTCCACCATTTTGTATTCCCACCAACAGTAGCAGTGTATGAGGGTTCTGTTTTCTCCACATCCTTGCCAACACATGTTACTATGAGTGTTTTGGAGTACAACTGTTTTAGTGGCCGTGAAGTGGTATCTCGGTGTGATTTTGATTTGCATTTCCCTGATGGCTAATTATGTAGAGCATATTTTAATGTGCTTATGGGCCATTTATATAACTTCTTTGGAGAAATGGTTATTAAGATCCTTGGCCAATTTTATATAGGGCTGTTTTACTTAAAAAATTGTTTTGTAAGAGTTCTCTATATATTCTAGATACAAAAGTTCCTTAACAGATATATGATTTACAAATACTTTTTTTTTCATGCTGTGAGTTGTCTTCTCTCTTTCTTGATAGTATCCTTTCAACGTTTAAAATTGTGACAGAGTACACTTTATTTTTTCTCTTTTATCATTTGTGCTTTGGGTGTCATATTTAAAAAACCATCCCATAATCCATGATCATGAAGACTTATACCTATGTTTTCTTCTAAGAAGTTTATAGTTTAACTCTTTCATTTAGGTCTTTGGTCCATTTTAGTTGATTTTGCATATGGTGTGAGGTGGGGCTCCACCTTCAGTCTTTGGCATGTGGTTGTGCAGTTGTCCCAGCACTGTTTGTTGAGAAGACAGTTCTTACCCTCAGTGAATGGTCTTTACACCCTTGTCGAAAATCAGTAGACCGTAAATATGAGGGTTTATTTCTGGACTGTCAATTCCTTCCATTGTTCTATATGCTTATCCTTATGCTTGTCCTCTCTTTTTAATTAATATTCCCGTTACAAAAAGGGAATTTTAAATTGTATACAGTGGGGTTGTCTCTTACTAAAATAGGTATTAAAGCCAGTTGGAAAGGCACAAAACAAACACAGGTGCAGTTAGCCTTGAAAATCCTTAGGGAGATGCAGTGTTGGAGATGAAGCACCAATTTTAATTGGTTCAGTACAGCCAGTTTTTACCTAGTTGTTTCTGTGTTTGAGGACCAGCTGAAGGAGTTGACGTTCATTTAGGGGCTCTGTTACTTGAAAAATACTTACCTTTAAACACAAGAATTTCAATGACACATAGAAATTAGGGCTAAACAAATTCAGATTCCTTTCCCAGGCCCTCACGGCACACGTGCTCATGAATTGGAAGCTCTCAGAACTGCTAACGTTACTCACAATTGTTCCTTTCTCCCCTCTCTTCTCCCTACTCTTTCCCTTTTCCTTCTGCCCCTTTCTGCTTCCCTCTCTCTCTTGCTCATCTTTCCCTCACATCTTTCCCCTCTTTCTTCCCCTTTTCCTCCTCCCTCTTTCTTTGATCCCCCCCCCTCATCCTCCAGCACTTCGATGAATTTCTGTATCTTGCCGTGGCTGTGATATGACTATAAACCCCAATTAAAATGTGTACACAATGAACTAACCTTTGTCTCTTATATTTTGATTTTAGCATTTAAAGTATCTTTGTGGCAAGCAGTCAGACACGACTTGAAGCTATAGTAGATACTTCTGAGGGTATTGGCTGCTGGTGGCCAGGCAGTGGAGGTGAGACCTGAACCATTTGGAGCTGTTAAAGAAAGAAACCCTAAGACGCGATGAGCCTGTAAGGGGTTGCCCTTCTCCAGTCCTACACGTATCCCCCAGGCTGCCTTTTGGTGACTTCTTATGGTCAACAACCTCGTTCATTTATTTTGATTTCACCCACATGAGGGTCTTTGGAGAGGATGAGGCAGGGCAAGGGTGTACACAGTCTGACCTCTCTCAGCACAGTTCCGATGAATAACTAGTAAGCAAGTCTCTACACTTTGACAATTTCCTAGCATGTAGTTCTGTTCTGTGAACATTGTGCTGGCATCAGATGACCAAGATCTACAAGCAGATCACTGGCTAGTGGGAGAGGGAGGAAAATATGGATAATTTTAAAAAGCGTAGTTTGCTTATTTTCCTGATAGAAAATGCAACCTAATCATTGTAAAAAAAAATTGTATGAAACTCAGTAAAGTATTAAAAGAAATGAAAAATTATTCTATCAGCCACATTGGGGTCACATGAAATTTTAGCTCAGAATTACTTACTATCTCGTGCCCTTTGCCCAGAAGTTGATCTTGTTCTGGTTTTAATGTGGAACCCTCATTCTCAACAGAAGTAATATTGCCGCCAAGGGGAAAAATTTGTTCGTGGGGGCCTAACATCTTAGATGTAACAATGACTTGTGGCTCTCCAAGGGGCCACAGTAGATAAACAGATATTTAAATTTCATGGGGGAGGGGAGTTATTAGGAAAATATGTCTAAGGGAGGTTCCTAGTGGGTGGTGCTTCCCCTCAAATTGATACGTTGAAGTCTAGTACCTCACAATGTGACTATATTTGGAGATAGGATCTTAGAGATAAAATGAGGTCATTGGGATAGGCCCGAACACAATGTGACTGATGTCCTTATAAAAAGAGAAGATTGGGGCAAAGACCTGTGTAGTGGAAAGACCATGTGAGAACAAAGGGAGAAGGCGGTTGTCTGCAAGCCAAGGAGGGAGGCCTTAGAGGAAACCAACCCTGCTGACACCTTGATCTGGGACTTCCAGCCTCCAGAACTGTGAGAAATAAATTTCTGTTGTTTAAACCACTCAGTCCGTGGTAGTTCATTATGGCAGCCCCAGGAAACAAATAGAGGGGGTGATAATGACAAAAAGGTTGAGAAACAGTGATGCAGAATAACTTACCCCATTTTATGTTCCGTTTACTTCAGGTCTATTTCTTTTTGATGCTCTTTATTATTGAAAAATTGCAAAACTGGTTTTCAGTTTTATAATCTTATTAATAAGTACCTTTCCATATCAATATCTAATTTGAGCCTCAAAATTGCTTTATATGTGACTCGCTATTAAGATTCCTAATTTTTAGATGCCTCTGGACATTTATGCACCATGTTCTCTTTGCCTAGAAAGACTTGCCTACTCCTTACATGCCACCCCTTTTCTCTGCTAAATCCCTTCAGCTCTTAGCTTCCTCCAGGAGGCCTCCTGGGATCCTCAGGCACACTTCCATAGCAATCAGTGGTTCCCACCGTGGTGCCAATTGTACTGTACCATAAACAGTTGCCTACTTATTGTCTGTTTCCTCTCCCACACTAGCAGCCCTGTGGGTAGGAACTTTTTCTTTCAAAACAGAATTTCCAGCTCCCAGCAGAGTGCTAGGCTATGTTGTTAGTGGATGAATCATCATATAGCTAATAACTGGAACTTAGTTTTTTAGCATCTCCATTCAGTTTTCTCACTGATACCAGGCTACTTCTCTAATAATTCATCTGAATTATGTGTCCTGCTGGGCATGGTTTTGTCTCTGAATACAAACGAATGCCAGTGGAGTCTGCCCTCTGCACTGTGATGCAGGCCCCTTTCACATTCTGGCAGTGTGGCAGGTAGGTACGCATGTATATATGCGTGTATGTGTGCATGCATGTACATATGCATGTGTCCGTGTACATGTGTAATGGACTCAACCTTGATTTGTCCCCCAAAGGACTTCCTGCTTCCTACCACATTGCAAAGCCTCCTGCTAGTCCTTTTATAGTTTCCCAGTAACTTCTTATTGGAGATGGGATACAAACAGATTCCTTCTTCCTTTTGACAGTTGCTAGAGTGGGTATTGGACAGTGTTCAGGATATAACGTGAGGTTAACAGCTGAATCCAGAGTAAATGTATACCACACACCACGAGTGTAATTGTTTTGTTCCTTCTTCTCACATTGACCCTGCTGGTAGTGTGTTAGGTTCTGGGATGTAAAGGTGACTAAGCCAGGCCTCTGCTTGCATGGAATACCCAGTTATGGAAGACGAGTCGTGGAAACAGATGAATTCTACTGCAGCAGGGTTAGCGCTACAACAAAGATAGGAACAGGATGCTGCGAGGCCTGACAAGCCCAGCAGCTGCTCAGCACTGAGGTATTTTGGGAAGTCTTCGTTTATGAGCTGGATTTTGAAAGGAGAGTAGGAATTTACCAGATGAAAAGTGGGAAAGAAATACACAAAGGCACCAATCTATGGACTATCTGGTTTAAAAATGAATATGTATATGGCAAAAAACCTGTAAAAGAATATCCTCAAATGAAGAGTTGAATAGTTGGTGTTTTATGGTTGTAGAATTATGGGTAGGTTTTTTTTTCTTTTTCAGAATTTGTTTTAATATTGTTGCTCTGTTGTTTTCATAACTAAAAATGCAATAAAAGCTTGTGACTATTTTGTCATGAATGGATTTATTTCTTACTGCCTATATTTGTGCCTAATTTAACATTCAGATTAAACTAGTATTGCCCAATTGAGTAAATTTTTATTAGCTTTTTTAGTAGAGGGTTCAGAACAGGATGCCACTTGGTTCCTTCTGTGATAAAGACCCATGTTTCCTTTTCCCGTGGGTTTCCGTTGACGGGGTCTCGTCTGGGCGGCCAGGATAGGCTGGGTGGGGGTACCCTTTGCTGCAGCATCTGGGTGTCTTTTAACCAGGCTGAGCAGAGAGCGTTTACCCTGCATGCGGTCAGTGGTGTGCACTCAGCCAAGAAGGTGAGACAAAAGGGTGGCTGGGAGGGATCCGGGAGAGAGTGGATAGTTTTAGTTAAAAAGGGACGAGTCCCCAGACGGAACTCTCAGAGGGCACTGCAGGCCCAGAGGATGGAGCAAGCAACATGGCAGGTGAAACGGGGCTGTACAGGAAACCAGGTCTGCAGACACTTGGCTGGTGGTGGAAGGTTCCTTTTATGTGGTGTCCAGCGTGTCTTGCCAGGGCAGGGAAGCCACTGAAAGGCACCACGCCGGCCCAGACACCGGGCTTTGGAGGTTTTCCCAAAACAACTGTAAAGTGAGGCTGAAAGGGCTTTTCAGTTCACTGTGAAGCAGCGAAGGTGAGACCAGCTCTGAAGGTGTGTGTGCAGAAATGTCTCCTTTCTGATTTTATTTGTGGAAGGAAGATTTTAAGAAAGGTTTAAAATTACTTTATATTTTAATCATCCCATTTTTCCCCCTTCAAAGAATGTTTTCCTCTGTCTCTTTTGCTGAACAATTGTTTATTTCATCTGGGTCAAAACCAAATGTATTCCTAATGTTCCCCTAATAATGTTTTTTTTTAATCTTCTTTCTCTTTTTTTAATACGTAGAAACCTCACCTTTGTGCAGTAACAGAGTAATCTTTTCACCAACAGCACAAGGCAAGTGTAGGTTTACCATTTGAACAGTTTAATAATTTGAATGATCAGAACATGAGCACCAGAAGAGTGACAAGTGAGGCATGTGTGGGCCAGGATAAGAAAAATTGTGACTTAGAAGCCCTATTTTCTAATGGCTTAAAATTTGTGTTATTAACTGAGTATTTAATATTTTAAAATACCTTTCAGAACTGTATTGGAAATGATGGCAATAATATGATAAGTTTGCACGGTGACAGATGATTACTAGAAATAGTGGAGTGATCACATTGTAAGGTATTAAAAATGTTGAATCACTATATTGTGCACCTGAAACTAATATAACTACTATAATGCTATATACCAACTAGACTTAAAAAATAAAAGAAAATATTTTTTAAATGGTGGTAAAAAACTAGAAGAAATTATTCAAAGTGGTAACATTTGCTGGAAATATGATTATGTGTTCTGGCCCATAAAGTGCAATTTTTTTTTCAGAAATAGTTTAAACAATTTTAAGTTTGATGCCTATAAGTCATCTTACATTATTTGTAGGCAGCCAGGTACACTGGATCAGATATTAAATTGCACCAGATTTTCACTCGTCTTAAGGGCCTGCTATGGTATACGTCCAAGATCAAATATCACTTCTGCCTAAGAACTCCTATGTAGTTTTAAAAAATTTTTACAGAGCTATAACAATACACACACATATCTTACTGCAGGGGTGACTAAATAATTCTTATTTTGTTTGTCAAATAATATCTGATTATAAACTAAAGAGTGGCTCCCACTTTTATGGCCCTGCCTCTGAACTTGAGTAGTGCACTTGCTGTGGTAAATGATGGTAGCTTGCCAACTCATTAGTAAGGGCAGTTTTCTAGAAGATACAGTTACAAAATAAAGGCCCCTCTCTCATCAACAGATAGTTTCAGTGGCAAAGTCAAGGTGACAAGACTTAAAATATTTATTACTTTTAAAGGCACCTACCCTTTAGTGACCAGCAGCCCAGACATCAGACCTTCATTAACAAAGACAACTGATCTGTTTAGTCATGACGGCCTTCTCTCTAAAAGCAAAATTTCTAAAATGTTCACAATGCAATACACAGATGATGATGCATTGTGGAATTATACAGTTGAAACATATATGATCTTATTAACCAGTGTCACCCCAATAAATTTAATAAAATTTAAAAATCAAAATGTGTCATTTCTGAGGCTATATTAGAGCTATCCACTCATGGTCTCCCTTACCCCAATTATCTTGTTGCTGTAGATCAAGTTAAACACCTGCAGGCTGTCTTCTGTTCAGATTCTTTCATATCAACAGCACTTGGTACTTAGCACTACTTTGCCTAAGACCCAACTGTATGTTCTATAGAGAATGTGTCACATACAGTTTTGTTTTTAATGTCGGTACCTGTACAGCATGAGAGCCAGAAATACAAAGGTCTCCTTGAGATAGAATGCTTAGGTAAAGGGGCTAATTACTTTTCTGATAAAAGCATTTTTTGTTTCTTGCTTTATTCATTCAACTCTAAGGGGTACATACTTAATATTTGTGGTTGATAAGAATGACATTGTGAAAAGTTAAATAACATATTTAAAGCATCAGCAGAAGAGATGTAGCAAGACATTAAGAGTCAAAATAATGCTATGAAGTCATAAAGAAAAAATATAATTATAGGCCAGAGTAGTAAGTGAGGGCTTTGGCAAGTCTGGGATTTTCATTTATTCATTTGTGAAAAGTTTATTGAGCGTTTACTAAGTTCCTGGAGCCTCTCTAAGTATTGGATACACAGCACTGGACAAGATCGACCAGATCTCTGCTCCTAAAGTGCTTACTCTTTGGTGGGAGAAGAAGACAATTAAAAAAAAAAAAGAATGTACTTAATAAGAACTACCTGATAATGGCCCTGCAGAGCTTATATAGGGTGCTTTGATAGAGTACCTTGAGAGGCTATTTTAGATTGTTGGTCAACTTAGGCTGCTTTGAAGGTGTGACGTTTAAGCTGAGACCTAGATGACAAGAAGGAACCAGCTGTGTGGTGATCTGGGCACACCAGGCAAAGGGGTGGGCGGTGCCCAGGCCCTAAGGCACAGGAGAACTTGATATATTAGACTAAGGAACAGAAGGTTGAGATCAGAAAGGTCGGTAGGGACCAAATCATGTAGGACTTGCTGGTGATTTTGATAAAGATTGGATTAAATGCTAAGTGCAGTGGTAAGCCATGAGAGGACTTTAAGCAAAGAAGGCCATGAGCTGGTTTATATTTTAAAATTTCATTCTGGTTGCTGTGTGAAGAATTGATTTAAGGGTGGCAAGAGCAGAAGCAGGGATGCAAATTAGGCAGGCTATAGTAAGAAATTATAGCGTCTTTTCCAAGGAGGAGGGTAGGGCAAATGGGGTGAAATGGATAAATTTGGGATGTGTTCTGGGTATAGATCCTACAGGACCTGCTAATGGATTTGAAATGGGATGTGAAGGAAATAGAAATCAAAGATGATTGTAAATTTCTGGCTTAAGCAACTGGATAAGTGGTGGTGAACTTTGAAGAAAGAACAGGATTTGGAGAAAACAAGTCAGAAATTTTAATTGAAGAAGTAGGAATAAACATGGCTCATGGGGTAGGCTTTTAAGATTTGGTAAAAAACAAAAAAAAAATTTAGTCCATGCTTCCAAGGACAGAGGACATCAAAATCTATTCAATAAATTAAAAACATTATAAACAGATAGTATTTTTTTCCATGATGGGCTGTTAGGAGAGGAAGTAAACCAGGAAGGTTGGGGAAATGAGGATAGAGAGGAAAATAGAAACAAGAGAAATAAGCCAGAGAAAGACAGAGATGGAGGGATACAGAAAGAAAAGTCACAGACAGAAGAGACACTCAAAATTGAGACAGAAAGGACATACACACAGGTGCCTCCTGCATCCCACACTGAGAACTACAGAGAGATGCTAGCGGCAGGCGTAAGGAGGTCAGAACATTTTTTCTTTATTGTAATTAACTGTGGAAGTGATACCAAGAGACCGACCAAAGGCAGATGAGACCAAATCTTTCTCAAATCTAAAGAAGTAGGAAAATCCTCTTTACTTCATTTGGTTAACAGTAAACGATATTGCACCCTGAACTGTTTCCAGGATTAAATGGTTTTTTTAAATTTGTTATTAGCTAAGCAGTAGGTTCAATAATGACCTGAAAAATATATCATAGTGGTGTACAGTTATTCATTTTGTAAATAAAAGAAGCTCTCAAAAGGAGTCCTTTCTCCTTAATGAAAATAGTGAGAAATCAACTGTCCATTAATAGGTTAAGTTGAGCCCTGGCCAAAGAGGCTCAGTTGGTTGGGCATCTTTCTTCACACTGACAGGTTGCTGGTTCGATTCCCAAGTTGCAGGGTTGCGGACTTGATCCCCAGTAGAGGCGTGTGCAGAAGGCAGCCAATCCATGTTTTATTTTCTCCCTCTCTCTCTAAAAAAAATATTTAAAAAATCTTTAAAAAATGAGCTGCAGGAATAAACACATGGACAAATACACAACAAATATATACATACATTCCATACCATATTGTACCATACCCTAAATCCACCTGAATTTTTTGACATGATAAATAGGGTCCTTTAGAATAGAAAAACACTTTGAGTTTTTTGTTTGATTATTGGCTCTACATCCATCTTAGACCCATTAATTTTCTTAGAGGTTGGTTATTGGTTAAAAATGTGGCTACTAGAAATCCATAAGAATCTACACATGAATCAGTTCAACAGGAAGATATGAGGAACAGGATTTCACATAAATGTATTACCAGAAGACCAAGAAGAATGCCAGGTGTCCTGCAAGAGGAGGTACATTATTGGGACCTCCACTCTGCTTCACCCCAAAAGACCAGTGAAACTCTAGCACAAATAATAAAAACAATAAAAGAGATAACTGAGAAAGTTTAAAAGCTATGGAACTACATTGGGCTGAAAAGTAGTTGAGCATTTGGTTGAGGATTTTTCTTTTTTTATTTTATCTTTATTGTTGAAAGTATTACAGATGTCCATCTTTTTCTCCCATTGACCCCTTCCACCTGGTTCCTGCTCGCCCCACCTGCACCCAGGCCTACCACCCTATTGTCTGTGTCCATGGATTATGCATATATGCATATAAGTTCTTTGGTTAATCTCTTTCCATACCTCCCACCCCCCTTCCCTCAGATTCATCAGTCTGTTCCATGCTTCCGTGTCTCTGGATCTATTTTGAGGATTTTTTTTTATCCCCTCTCCTCCCTCCCTCTTTACCTTCTTCCTCCTCTTTCCTTTCTTTTTTAAAAATTTTATTGTTGACATTATTACACATGCCCCCCCCACTTCCCCTCCCCCTTTGCCCATTTCCTTCCAGTCTTTCTTTCTTTTTTTTACTTATATGCTATTTCCTTAAAAAGACATGGAAAGAACACTCAAATAAGATATCACACCTTGGTTCTGTTATTTATGACTGTTCTTGTATTTCTATGAAAAAACTAGACTAGATTTCTAAAATCTATTTTGATTTAACATTGTAAAATAATTTTTTTGTGAACATCATTTTAAAGTATATTTTTATTGATTTCAGAGAAGAAGGGTGAGGGAGAGATAGAAACATAAATGATCAGGAGGATCATTGATTGGCCGCCTCCTGCATACCCCCTACTGGGGATTGAGTCTGAAATCAGGGCATATGCCCTGACTAGGAATTGACCACTGAGCCACACCGGCTGGGCTGTAAATAATTCTTAATATAAAATTTGCATTCTTCTTTCCTGGCTTCTTGCCTTTCAGTATCCTAAAAGGTGATGTTTATAACACTGTTACCTGTCAGGGTCAGCAGTTGTCGGCTCCAGGACTGAATGAGGCCATGGGCACTGGGAAATGTCTGATGAAATAACTGGGGATGTGTTGTGATTTATAAAGACAGAAAAATTACTACTACTCTTTTTTGGTGAATGAGACTGAATAGCTGCCACAAGAGGAGTTGTTTATGAATGGTCATTCAGGATAGAGAGCTAAAACGGAAAATGGCCAGGTTAGCACGGAAAGTCTTATGCAGGAAGTATTACCATTTGAATTTTCCTTGGGAGTTTCAAGGTGAGTTTTGATTATTACATAGAACAAAGGTCATCAAAGGTTCAGGTAATGAGTTGCATATGAAAGTGTTTTAATTATTAAAATAGAGACATTTTGACCTGGGTTACCACCTAGCCACATGGAAGTATCTTTGGGGCACAGCCTTCGCTGTAGGTGGTGGCTGTAGGTTGCCACACGGCTGCACTGTTTGGTTTTGTGCATGAGTGTGGCTGCTCGGCCAAGAACAGATCATACTTCCTGACAGAGATTAGATTTCAGGAAGCACTTTAAGAGGAAAAGAGTAGAAGGGGAGTTTGAGATATGTGTAGCCCATCACTAAATACTTTTTTCCCCATTCATGTTATTCAACCAGGAGGCTGTAAAAATATTAGTAGAATCTTCAAAGTTTATTTTTGTGTCTCTCTCAGAAACCCTAAAGACTCCTTTTTCTTCTTTTTTGACCTTCAAGTGGAAGTTACTGCAAGTCTGTGTTTGGCTGACAGTCATCAGCACTGAGGGTGGTGACTGGGAGAGCTCTCTGGCCCGAGCCAAGGAAATGGGTTCTTGTGTGGGCTCCCCTGCCAGTCATTGTGTGGCCTCAAGAAAATCTCTGTCCGTCTGGTCACAGAGTCTTCGTCGGTACCAGGGGTTGACACCCTTTTTCTGGAATGGACCAGGAAGTACATATTTTAGACTTCTCAGGCCACATATGGTCTCTGTTGAATATTCTGCCTTGGTTTTACGTGTTTGTTATAACCCTTGAAAAGTAGAAAAACCATTCCTAGCTCCTGGGCCTCACAGATGCAGGTGTGGGCTGGGTTCAGCCGCCTTGCCTTAGTTTGATGACCTCTGATCTACATCACAGAAAAGGAGAGAAAACAAGTGAAAAGGAAGGAGTTTGAACTGACAGTGTTTAGATATAGGACTCTGATGTGTTCTGTGAGGCAAGGATTTTGTTTGCTGGTCTGTGTTTTATTTCAAGTATTACGTATTCATGATATAGTTTCTTTTTGTAATTTCCTGGGTTTTAAATTTGATTCACTCTTGTCTCCTATTGTTTCTTCTTCAACTCTCCAAGGATACTGCTACTTACCAACCTCAGCACTTTCTAAATTTCTCATTGTGAACAGACTGCCGGGAGAAGCAGACAGGGAGGAATGGCTTTCTTTGCAGGTGGAGGTGTGACCTTGCACTTACAGAAAGGGAACCAGCCACTTACTGCCTCGGTGGCCTAAGCAAAGAAATGGTTATTAAACAGGCAGATCCCAGCATCTCTGAATTCTGGGAGGGAGATGGGAATAAGGGGGAAGTGGGATGTGAATGGTAAATACCTCAATCTTTCATTTCTGATAGTGTTGAATCCTGTTAGCAACACTGAACCGAAGGCCCAAAGTTCTATTTGAAGAGTCACCTTAGGGAACATTGGGATGTGCCAGCATTTTGGTTTCCTGGAGGACAAGACCCAGAAGAGGGCGTATGGACCGCCCCCCGTCCCCCAAATTCCCCTTTTCCCCTCCACCTCTCCCCCACCTATACACCCAAATCCTGTGCCCTGTCCTGTGTTTCTCCTCGTCACCTGACCTCCATGGCAGTCAGGAACTGTCCATCCTCATCACCTCTCTAGCACTGCCCAGTGGGTTTCTTCTTACCTTTTCCCACTGCTCCTGTTGGCTGGTCCAGTTGGTGAATTGGCCTGTCCCCCGTTCATATCATCGGGTCTGGTTACAGACTTTAGGGCTTTGATTCCAGAACCACTTTGAACACTTTCCATCTCTCCTCAGACAGGCACATTTGCAATAGAAGCTGACACCACTTTTTCACCTTCTATTCTCTTCTCCACCCCACCAAATGCTCTCTCTGCCTCTTTTTTCTTTAGAAAGGATTGCTCATGATTTGGGCATTGATAAATGACACTTTTTCAGTCCCTTCCTAACTGAATGTCTTTGTTGCAGGCGTTGTTGGCCATTGACCCACTGAAACGCTTTATTATCCGGTTTCTTGGATCCTTGTCATCTTTTTGTGTCGTCTCCTCTCTGGGCTCACCCTCTGCTCACTGCTTTTCCAGCACCCTCTCCTCCTACAGCCTCTCTTGCGCTGGTGTCATTCATTCTTGAGGTGTTACCTGTCACCTCTGTGTGTGTGGCTGCCAAATGTGCACCTCCATCCCACCCTTTCCTTCTGACTTCACACTCCTCCAAAACTCAGTATATGCAAAACTGACCTCGATACTTTCCCCCCAAACCTGACGTTCCTCTTTTCCCCAGCTCAGTCACCCAAGTTACCCAAGCCAGGAGCGTGACCATCCTCCGACACCTTGAAGTTTCTCCATTGCCCACTCCCTCCACACCCAATCACTTAGCAAGTTCTGTTGATTTTTATCTCATAACCGCTTCTCCTCTGTATTCCTTCTCTGCTATAACATCATTTTTAAAAATATATATTTTTATTGATTTCAGAGAGGAAGGGAGAGGGAGGGAGAGATAGAAACATCAATAATGAGATAGAATCATTGATTGGCTGCCTTCTGCACCCCCCACACTGGGGATTAAGCCCGCAACCTGAGCATGTGCCCTTGACCTGAATCGAACCCGGGACCCTTCAGTCCGCAGGCCGATGCTCTATCCATTAAGCCAAACCAGCTAGGGTTATGACATCATTTTTTAAAATTTATTTTTCAATTATAGTTTCCATTCAATATCATTCTGTATTAGTTTCAGATATACACTCTGCAGCCACATCATTAATTGAGGCCCACATCACCTCATCACCCATCTCCGCTTTTTCTCCAGTTTTGTCCTCCATATCCATCCTTCCCTCTGTAGCCATATCTAAAATTCAAACCTGTTACATGTCACACGCCTTCAGATTCTTCAGTGGCCATCCGTCGCTTCCAGAATAAGACCCAAACGCCTTAGTGTGCCTACCTGACTCTATGATCCGGCCCTCTACCTCTCCAGACCCACTTCCTGACTCCCTTTGTCCACTTTACCTTCTAGGAATACCGTGTTCTCGAGTTCCTGGAGCAGGCCCTGCTTTTCATGTTTCCATACCTTTCCCTGTGCTGTTTCTTTGGTCCTGGCTGAGTCCACGTGTCCTTCAGACTCAGCTCAGATTTGCTCTCACACATTGTGCATCCCCCTCTCTTACCACTTTTATTTAAGTTTTTTGTTGTTGTTGTTGATACCTGTCTCCCTCGTGGACTGTGCAAACCTTCAAGACAGAGGAATCTTGTCTGTTTCTCATCGAATCCCAAAGCCTCCCTCTAACTCTTATGATAAACCCGTGCAGTTGACATTATCCCCATTTAACAGATGAAGAAATTAAAGATGAAAAGAAGCTGAATAATCTTGCTCAATTTACGTAGCTAGTATAGCAAGACAGCTGGGATTTTGTTATGATTTACACCTCTAGTTATACACCCAGAACAAAACAATGACTTGCAGTTGTAAATGTAAGGAAACTCATTTTTACCCAAATTATCATTTGATTTTCGAAAGAACAATGGATTTAGTATCAAAGTATCATTTTTTAAAATATATTTTTATTAATATATCCTGGGTTGGAGTGTTCAGCCGTTTCTAGCTAAACTGATTCATTCCAAGTTACTTATTCCCTCTTAGTCTTCCTCATCCTCCCAATGGCATAACAGTAACTGAACAAACTATAGACGGTGTGTGGAAGTGCTCGGTAAGTGCTATGCTAGCATAACTTATTATTAGTTTCTCATTTGTGTTTACATGTGTGGATACCTCAGAGACCAGATTCTGGCAAATTATTTTTGCTTTTTCACAGTATTATACCTCAGATTTCTTTACTAAATACAAACATTTTCCTTTACATTGTAGGAGTAAATGAATTAATATGTAGTATCACCAGAAAAGGAAACCTTTAGGATGCCCTATAAAAGTTTGGGAGCAAAAATGTACATGCCTTGAAAAGTTCATACCTTAACTCGAAGTAGGATTTCCTGTGCCAGCTGAATTGGGTCACTTTCTGAGTGAAAGGAGCTTGGCTGCTGCTCCTTCCTTTTGTTAAGCTGTAAACACGATGCTTCCCTCTCCCTCACTGCTCGGTCGCTGCTTTTGTTACCTGAGGGTTCACTTTGCAGATTTTTTTTTTTCTGAGCCCTATCACTTTTCTTGATAGAATATCTACTGTTCAGCTGCCGCCCATGGGCATGACTTCCTGGAGGGGGCCTAGCTCGCGTGTGTACAGGAATCATCCGACAAAGTAGTTTCGGGGAAGGTGTTTTAGGATCTCGTGGTCTGCAATACTGGATTCCTAGTTGAATTCTCCAGGTGCCTACCTATAAAGGAGGAGGATTTATTTCATGGGCTGATAGAGTTTCAGTCTATCATTAATGTATAAAAAGTTCTTGATGATGAGTTTTACATTTACTTCGTGTCTTCACCTTAAATTTTATTTTTAAAATAGTTTATTTTATTTAACAGAAATATGTTGAAGGGCATCTATGTGCCAGAAACTACCCCCTGTGAGAGGATAGAATAGAAACCAAGAGAGACACATTCTGCCCTCATTGAGCTTATTATGGCTTAATCTGAAAGGTAAACCTCAAACAGGTAGTCACACTCGCCTGTGAGGAAGTTACTGAAACAGGAGATGCAGGGTCTAGGGGAGCTGTAGTGGACAGCAGTGGGATCCTCTGCCTGGCACCCCTTTTCGAGGATTCACTCCTTATACCCAACCATCCACATGGCTATTGTTAGTACAAGTTGAACCAATGCTGGGGTTGCAGTTGGTTGGTATAAAGGTGAGCACCTGTCCAGATTCCAGGAATTTTTGAAAGGCAGGAAGGCCAAGGGATTTCTGGGTGTCGAAACAGTAATGTGAAAGCCTGGGCCCTTTTAGGGTCACCATGAGGCCTGGAGCAGGGGAGGAAGCCATGGAAGGAGAATGGGAGGAAATGAATTCGATACTCTTAGGCATGGAGAGAAAGTTTTGGGTTTCTGATTAGAGTTCTTCATGAGACCCAAGCAGTGTACCATGCTCAGAATCTTTGCAATATATTTTTCCTATTTCCTATCTATCTATCTATCTATCATCTATCTATCTATCTATCTATCTATCTATCTATCTATCTATCTAATCTCCTATCTATCTATCTTTGCTTAAGGTAGTTTTGGTTGAATTTCTGTTGTATGACCACAGAGCAGTTTTTTCTAGTGCAGACAGATATAGCACAGGGACCTAACCTAAATTAAGGAATCAGGGAAAGGTGCAACATTTTTACACAATGTTGTAATTATTGGTTATACTCCCAGGATAGCCCAAAAGTGATCATTTGACCCACGGTGTAGCTGGAATGGATTCCTGTGTCTCCTTAGAATGGAATCTTCCATTCATCTTGAAGGCCTGCTGTGTGTCTGGGGTTGGACTAGGCACTGGGGAAGTGACTACAATGCCCTGGGCCTTTGAGGAGCATTTGCTGACATTGTCATATGCTCTGTTATTTCTTCCTAGGTTTCAGTTACATTCTGGGTTAAGTAGACTTTGGGGGTGGGGGTTGAGTCTGGGAAACTAACTTCCATATGACATCGTTTCTATGGCAGAGAGAATTTTTGCCCTTTGGCTACAATAATTCATTAATACCACATATATTCTTTGAATACCTTTTCTACATTTAGGCACTGCTCTAAGCTTTGGAAGCAGTGATGAAAGCCACAGAAAAGGTTCTGTTGTCGAGAAGCTTAGATTTTAGGCGGGGATGATGGGCACTAAAAAGTGAACAAATAAATGAACAGATAACCGAGTTAATGAAACGTGCCATGAAGAAAATAAAAGTGTGCTGTGGAGGAGGGTGACTGGGGGTGTGGGGATGGAGTGTGGTTTCAGGGTTAGGGAAGGCGTCTCTAAAGAGGAAACTTCTCAGGTGAGATGCACCTGACACGGGGAAAGAGGAAATATGGTGCCTCTCCATACCACCAGCTCTGAGGTGGAGCGCTCAGAAGAACAGTGTCTGCTTATGAGGGTCACCAGGTATGACCTGCACTGTCCCAGAACTGGGGTCAGTAACTATAGTGGCAGTTGAGCACTAAAGGCTCCAAATTTTTTTAAAAAGTCAAAATTTTCAAGTTTTATATAGATTATACAATTCATTAATATTTTGATATACTGGTTATATAAAATATATGATTTTAATAATTCCTTGGTTTCTTTTACCTCCTAGAAAATTCACAATTATATCTGTGACTCGTGTTGTTTCTGTTGAATGGTACTGGTATAGATGAATTAGCTAGTGCTGTGGTCTCAGACTGATAGGGTTTGAGTACTTATTAGGCTTTTGTCCGTCCTTTCTTCCTTCCTTCCTTTATTTCTTTTAAATCCTCACCCGAGGATATTTTTCCATTGATTTTTAGAGAAAGTGGAAGAGAGAGGGAAAGACAAGAGAGAAACATCGATGTGAGAGAAAGACATCGATTGGTTGCCTCCTGCACATGCCCTAACTAGGGCCGGGGCTGGGGAGGAGCCTGCAACCAAGGTACTTGCCTTTGACTGGAATCGAACCCAGGACCCTTCTGTCCACAGGCTAATGCTCTATCCACTGAGCCAAACTGGCTAGAGCAGTTTCTTTATTTTTTTAAAAAACATCCTTATTGTTGGAAGTATTTTTCCCCATTAACCCCTTCTAGCCCACCTCTGCCCCCACCCCAGGCATTCACCACACTCTTGTCTGTGTCCCTTTTTTATGCATATATGCACACAAGTTATTGTAGTTTCTGTGTTTGTTTTAATGTGGACAGTTTACCTAATTCTCAGGTTTTTTTGCATCTATCAAAGGCTGATCCTACTACCTTTTAGGGTTGTTTTGAGGATTCAGTCAGGCCTGGCAGAGTGCCTGTTATATGCCAGGCACTGGAAAGGCATGCGAGCCTCTCATTACAAATGTTGGCCCCTCCCCCCACTTCCTATGTGACATACGTGTCATGCCTGGGAGTGTATTTGGAACTCAGGGAGTGACTGTGTTAAAACTGAAGAAAAGATACGGGTAAACCAACCCAGCTCACAGAGTTCCCTCCGTACACAGAGCCTGGCCTCCTGTCTCCCGCTTCCGGCTGACTTCCCTTCCCTTGAATGTTACTGTTTTCTCCGCAGGGAAGGTGAGTCCTTCCACTGGAAGCCCTGAATAGGAATTCTGGTGCCAGGTTCCATGCCAGCATGATGGAGGCCTTATCTTCTGAATGTTTTCGATACCCTTGTTCTACAAAAGTGACAATATCAGACTTTGTTTATGCTTTAAGAGATTAGGTAATTAGAGGCCCTCTGGCCCCAGGCCATTTCAGATAGTGATTGGTTGGCAGAAAATACTGATGCCTTTTATTCTGGCAGAAACACAAAGGTCTTTCCTTCTGAGGTGGTCTCTGTGTCCTTGTCGGTAATGTATGCGCCCTGGCTGGCAGTGCCTGGGCTTCAAAGTGGGACACTGGGAATTTGGTCACGATCATTTGGTTTGAGTGAGGGAGCTTTAACATATTTGGAGGACTGAATTTGGCTCCGTGTCCACGCACCAGAAGTTGATTTTATAGCATGGAGAAGTTTGCTTAAATTTTAATTGAATTAAAAGAATATTTATTGAGTCCAGTGTTGGAAAATTGTTTGCCGTTTTATTAAATATCTCAGGGATTTTAAAGTTGTATTTGAAAGAAAGCTGTTTAAAATACAATGAAAGCTGGATTGGTTTACGTTTATCTTTTCTTCCACTAACTACTTGTTTCTTTCGACTCCTGTGTCTCAAGAGTGTGTATGCCTTCTTCCCTAGTAAGTCATAAAAGTGATCGAGACTCTAATCCATTGGCTACTGCAGTCGTTTAGTTGGAAATGTAACCATAGGAAAATATAGAAGGAATTTATATAATGATATATACATATATTCATTTATATGTATTCCAATAGTTCTATGTACATTTATCTATATACATTTGTCAGAATTATCTATCAGAAATCTTAAAATTGCATTTTTTTGTAATAAAAGCAAAGAAATGTAATTTCTTTTGTATACTAATTTACACACCCACCAGAGAAGTATGAGAGTTACCATACAGAGACATCCTTACCAACCACTCACTATTGACTGATAGCTCGATTTTGGTCCATTTTATTTGTATAAAATGGTATTTCATAGCTGTTTTAACCTGCATTTTCTGATCAGCAGTTGGCTGGCATCTTTTCTTAGGATTATTGACCCGCTGAACTTCCTCTTCTGTGAACTGCCTTAGTCAGAAGAAATAAAGAAACGTATCAATTCCTTCCATTATGATTTGTACTCTCCCCCCCCCCCTTCTTCTTATTTTAATCCTCGCCTGATTATGACTCTTCCATCTGGGAAGTTTTCCATCTGAGCCATTGGAAGGATGGAGTTGCTATTTGTTATCATGGGGATGATGTGGAAGGAGAAGGTGTGGAGAGGAAGACCAGAGGTTCCGTTTTGGACATAATAAGTGAGATTTCTATTAAATATTCAAGTAGAGATGTAGAAGAAGCAGAGGAATATACAAGGCTGGAGTTCAGGGCAGAGGTCTGGGTTAGAAATATACATGGGAAATATCATGGTATTTAAAGCTATGAGACTGGATGAAGTTACCCAGAAAATGAGTAAAATCATGAAAAGAAGAGGTTCAAGGACCGATCTCGGGAGCACTTCTATCGTTGGAGGCTTGGGATGGATCTGAGGAGGACTCTGCAGAGACTGAGAAAAGTATCCAGTGAGGTAGTGGTGGTGATGAAGTTCTGGAGCCAAGAGAAGACGGTGTTTCAAGAAAGGAGGAATAATCCACTGTCTCCAATGCTGCCGAGAGGTCAGAATGATGAGGACTAAGAATTGGCCGTTGTATTCACCAATATGAAGATCACCGGTGACACAGACAAGAGCAGTTTAGTGGAATGGCAGTGGCGACAGACTGATTAGAATAGGATTAAAGGGTAATAGAAAGGGTTGAATTGGAGGCAGCAAATAGAGATAACTTTTTGAGTTTTGCTGTATTGTGGATCAGAGAAATGGGACAGAGCTATAAGGAAAATAAGGGTCAAGAGCTTTTTTGTGTGTGTTATTTATTTATATACATATATATATATTTTAAATATATTTTATTGATTTTTTACAGAGAAGGAAGGTGAGGGATAGAGAGTTAGAAACATCGACGAGAGAGAAACATCGATCAGCTGCCTCCTGCACACTCCCTACTGGGGATGTGCCCGCAACCAAGGTACATGCCCTTGACTGGAATCGAACCTGGGACCCTTCAGTCCACAGGCCGATGCTCTATCCACTGAGCCAAACCAGTCAGGGCTATTTATATATTTTAAAATATATTTTTATTGATTTCAGAGAGGAAGGGAGAGGGAGAGAGAGAGAGAAACATCAATGATGAGAGAATCATTGATTGGCTGCCTCCTGCAGGCCCCCCACGGGGGACCGAGCCCATAACCCAGGCCTGTGCCCCTGACTGGAATCGAACCAGGGACCCTTCAGTCTGCAGGCCGACGCTCTGTCCACTGAGCCAAACTGGCTAGGGCTGTGTGTGTTTTTTAAAAGATGGGAAATATAGCATGTTTATATGCTCCCATGTATGCTAATGGGTGCTTAAGTAGAGTGGGAAATAATGATGTAGGAGAAGCAGGGAGAACTGCTGGAGCCCTCCACTTGAGTGGTAAGAGTGGATAGAATCTAGTGCACAGAGTGGGAAGGGTTGGCCTTAAGGAAGTAGACATCCCTAGTAATAGGAGGGAAGAGAGAATATTGTGCATGGGCCCAGCTACAGGCAGGTAAGTAGATACAGTGTGAAGGCTTTGGAAGTTCTCTTCTGATTGCCTCTATTCCATTAGTTGAGAGTGAGGGTGTGTGGAGGCCACGTTGGAAGTTTGAGGAAAGAGGGGCAAGGTATGGAACCATTGTCCAGGACAGTGGAAGGATGGAGAATGTGGTAGTATATGTTAGGATTGTCTGACCACACCGGGGACTCTGCTGCTTGAGGTTCATGATCATGAATTGAAAATGTGACCAGTTAGTCTAGTTGAGTGTGTTTCTCTAGCCAAGTTAACAATCATTGGTACTGTTGTGGAAGAGGTAAGGATTGGGTTTAGCTAGGTTTAGTGCTTTGATAGGTGACTAGGATGAAATGAGAAGAGAGACTTCTAGAAAGTGATTATTATGAAGGACCTTGCATCTAAACCGGCCAAGAAGATATTTGGGGACAAGAAAATAGTGAGTGATGGATGAAAACATTACAGATCAATGGCTTGCAGGTACAGCGAGTGAAGGAATTGTTAGAGATACTTGGAGGGGAAAAGGAAGAGATAGAGAATTAGGTGGAGGAGTTGCTTTTGATAATTTTAGAAAAGTGGCATTTTCATTTTTAATTGGCAGTTTTTAAAGAATTATCTTTGTCTGATCTATTCTCACCCCAGTTGTTAATATCCGATGAACCAACACAAATTTCTCTAAAAGAACTCTAAAATGAAAAAAAAGAATTATATGTATATTTAGTTTTCAAAAATAGTTTTTAAAACCATAAATGTCTTGCTGTGTTTTGCTGGTCCTTTAAAATATGCTTCAGAATGGCCTTGGCAAATCCAGTGAGTTTAGACTCTCTGGTTTGGAGTTCTGGTGCTTTAAGCTAGCTTTGCACGGGGACTTGATGAATGTCTTACTGCAGCACATGAGAGTGCATTGTAAAGCTACTTTGAAATTGAAGTGAAAGTAGCTGGCACTCTGAAAAGCATGAAGGACTTAGGGTTTTCTGGTGGAGCAGTGTGTTAGATGCTGCTATGGACAGGAGGTAAAATCTGCCTCGATTTTTCAGTTTTCATAAATTAAATTTTGGGGAAAAAATGGAAGCTTTTTATTTTCACATAGGATGACATAAGCTTAACGCTAACTCCTTATATATACATATACTTATGCTACTTATGCAAAAATGTAAGTAAATAATATTTTAGTTATGGGAAATTCTACATAGTGTGGTCAACTTTAAAAAGAATATTAATACTGAGGCTTATTGTGACTTACTCTTTAAGAATAATTTTAGTTGTCACTGATTTAGAGCATGACTGCTTCACTTTTAATAACTGATATAATTATCACTTCTTCCACTTAATAATAACAAGAACTCGAGGTATCAACAGGGTAATTCTCCGGAGTCAACAACTTGTTTCCCAGGAGACCTCCACGTTTAACTTGACCCTGCCCCCAGTAGTTATTCCTTAGCGAGGTAAACAGGATGAACTCTGCTGGATTCCAGAGTGTTAATTACATTAGAAACAGCATTTGTGTAGATTTGGTGACTATTCCTTGAGGAACGGGTGGCTATTTACTTTCACTTGAAGGTAGAGGTATTGTAGGCACCTTTGGAGTCAACATGGACGACTTTGGGTAGGCTGAACTTGTATCTGTCTGCTGGTGACTGCCTTATTCAAGTCCGTACCGTTTTTTAGGGGTAGGATCTGACATTAGTATTTGATGTTCTGTTTCCTCTGGCTCCTTTATTTTTTCAAATGAAGTTGGACTTATAAATACCTATGCTTTGGGGACATGCCCTGATGATGTAGTAACCTGCCGTTGGTGAAAGGTATGACTTGGCCAAAACCACAAATTTCCTCAACGTAAAAATAGATGTGTCTCTGGCTTAAGGAAGAATATCTGTTGGCTGCCCACAAGGGGCATTTTAGCTTTTGGCATATTGACTGTTCCGAAATGGCCAGTTTCCATGATTCCTAGTGTCCTTTGACGGTTTTGCCCTAATGATTCCTGGCTCTCATTCCTCTGACTTACAGGCTCAAGAAAGGCAGCTCTGTGTGGGTTAGCAGACAGTGAGACTTCCGCAGGCCAAGCCAACAGGGTTTGATTTGTCACTCACTGGGCTAAATGGAGTGAGTAGCATGTTGGAAGTGGGACAACCTGGCCAACTGTACATCATACAATACCGTATGTGTCGCTACGGATCAACTCTGAAGTGGCAATTTCTCTCAATGAGCAGAGCCTACTGAAATAATATGCCGGAGAAATCATATATATGTCATTTTTGACACAGGTGTTAGTCCTTGGAAACTAGTTGTGTGGTGTTTTTCTAACCAAATTATTTCTAGAAAATGAATGAGTTTTTGTTAAAGGAAAAAAAATCATCATTTAATTTCAATATCAGAAAGTATTAACCTTGCTTGAATAGTCTAAATAGCTAAATTTAATAATGTATTTACTCAGTTTTAAGCAGCCCTAGACACAGAATGTCCAAGGTTCAATTATGAAGAAGCATGACATTTTGGTGATAAGTAAACAGTTATAGAATTGGAGTGATTGATAAATTTAAATTAGTAATTAATTCTGCTTCCTTCCTCCATAAGCCTATTGGTATGAAGATTTAGGGCTTTTCTATTGTTTTGGGTTGAATTGTGTCCCCACCAAAATTGATATGTTGAAGTCCTACCCCCCTGGTATCTCAGAACACGACTGTATTTGGAGATAGGGTCTTCAAAGAGGTACTTCAGTTAAAATGAAGTTATTAGGGGAGGGGGCAGGAGCCCACTCCTATATGACAGGTATCCTTTTAGGAAGAGGAAAGTTGGACACAGACACACACAGATGGAAGATACTGTGAAAACACATGGAAAAAATGGCCATCTACAAGTCAAGAGAGGGGCCTTTAGAAGAAACCAACACTGCTAACATCTTGATTTTGAACTTCAGCCTACAGAATTCTGAGACAATAATGTCTATTATTTGTTTTTTCTTTTTGGTTCTCTGATTGAGTAATATTTTCAACTCTGTCTTCTAATTTCACTGATTGGATCCTCAGCTTCCCCTAATCTGCTGTGTATTCCTTCCAATGTGTTCTTTATTTGTGTGATGTCATTCTTTATCTCAAACTTCTCTTTTTTCATAGTTACTATATCTTTTTTCATGCTGTTGAGCTTCTTTACCATCATTACTCTGAACTTTGTTTCAGATAAATTTCTTATCTCTGCTTCATTTATCTCTTCTTCTGAAGAATTCTCTAGTTCTTTCATTTGGAGGTTGTTTCTTTGCCTCCTCATTTTGGCTTTCTGTTTGGGTTTGTGACTATGTATTACATAGATCCTCTACACCTCTCAATCTCTAGTGCCGGACAGTGTTAAAGGCTGTTTCTGACAAATTGGATCAGGCAAAGACTCAAAGCCTCCAGAGACCACCTCTGGCTACAGACTGATAGAATTCCGACTTGAATTGCCCCCAGACAATCGTCCTCAGGTGTAGCGAGAATTTTTTCAACAAGTTGGGGCAGTTGATTCTGCCTGGAGGCTGTTATTTTTAATCTCTTAAGTGGCCTCAGTGCAAGGTGTTTTCCAATAGGGTGTGTCAACTGTCTTCCCCCCAGGCAAGGCAAATATCTATGTGGGAAAGATGTTCTCCTGGCATGAGGGAATGACTCAACCCAGGAAACTTGGGGTGTCTGCCTTCTGAGCTCTATCCCCCGAGGCCCCAGTCCTGGCTTCTGCTCTAATAGCTCCAGTCCACTTCACCCTCCCTCTACTGGAGCACAAGGTGGATGGCTCCACAGGGAATTTTGTGTGTTGGCCCTTTAAGAGGGTGCCTGAATGTTCAGCTGTCACTCCCTGGCAGACAGCACCCCACTTCTTTTCACAGCCAGATGTTATGTGGGTACCCTTCTCAGTTTTGGTGCTCTCTGCTGGGGGGCCCAGCTTGGGGATTAGATCCCAGAGTTCTCCAGGACTTCAGTTGCTGTCTGTGGGCACCCAGCCAGCCCTGTCATGCCTCCCCGTCTCCTACCAGTCTCTATGTGGTCTTCACTTTCAGTCCTTGGGTATCAGGGTTCTCTCCTGGGAGTTTCCCGTTGGTTATTTCGGAAGTTTTTCTGTATTTTAGTTGTAATTCCCATTTCTTCCTGGGAGCATGTCTGTGCAGCATCCACTTACTCCGTCGCCATTTTTAATCTTAATTTCTGTTATTTAAACCATCCAGACTGGTGGTACTCCATTATAGAAGCCCTAGCAAACTAGTACATGAACCAGGTATGAGCAAGAGAATAAAAAGATATTTTATAATTAAATAGGTAAATGCAAGTTTTAAAACCATCATTTGGATTACAAATGAGCTTACCAAAGTATGGTTAGCCCCTCTGTTGCCAGTTGCCAGTGAGGAGGGGTGGCTACAGTACAAAACCATGGACTTTTAGATCCGGAAGGACCTTAGACAACATCTATTGCAGCCTCCTTATATATTGAGGAGGAGACTCACCCCTGGAGTGCTTAGAGGATTCATCTCAAGGTGGGCTCATCCAGGGGCTCGTCGTTAATTATTGGCATATCCATACCTAGAAACCTGGTCTCTCTCTTCCTGATTTGAGGCCAGGCCCAACCCTTTTTCCTCCCAAGGTTGTATCTATATATAATCAAGTTCTGTTGTTTTGGCAAAACTGATTTTGAGCCCTGGCCGGTTTGGCTCAGTGGAGAGAGCGTCAGCCTGCGGAGTCCCGGGTTCGATTCCGGTCAAGGGCACATGCCTGGGTTGTGGGCTTGATCCCCAGTGTGGGGCCAGCAGGAGGCAGCTGATCAATGATTCTCTCTCAGCATTGATGTTTCTCTCTCTCTCTCCCGCTTTCTTCTTCTCTGAAATTAGTAAAAATATATTTTAAAAAAACAAAAATAAAAAAAACTGATTTTGAGAAGCAACCTGTTTTTCTTCCCTCCCTCTTGTCCTTTGTTTTTTTGTTAAAAATATTTTTCACATACAAAAAGACATAAAGAATAACATAATCACCACCCATTTTAAACTATTAAAATATTACAAATTGAATTAAAGTCCCTTCTCTGGTCATATTTCCTTCCCATCCCCCAGAGGTAAGTACTATCCTAAATTTGATATTTAACTTTCATATATATATATATATATAAACTAGAGGCCCGGTGCACGACACTTGTGAACTAGGGAGGGAGGGGGTCCCCCCTCACTCCGGCCCGCGCCCTCTCGCAGTCCTTAGCGCTGCTGCAGAGGTGGGAGAGGCTCCTGCCACCATTGCTGCACTCACCAGCCATGAGCCCTGCTTCTGCCTGAGCAGCGCTCCCCCTGTGGGAGCGCACTAACCACCAGGGGGCAGCTCCTGCATTGAGTGTCTGCCCCCCTGGTGGTCACTGTGCATCATAGCGACTGGTTGTTCCACCATTTGGTCTATTTGTATATTAGCCTTTTATTATATAGGATAATAATTTTATGTAAAAAATGAATGTATTACCAAACATTATATGGTATCATTGTACATATATTAAACATTATATAAAAAGTATCATGTAAAATGTATCTTTCTCAATTTGTTTTTATTCCATTCAGTTTTGTTTGATATTTATCCTTGTTGCTGTATATGTTGCTCCATTTCATTCATTTCCACTGTTGTTTAGCTTTTATTTTGTTAATATAGTACATTTCACTATTCTCTTGCTGATATTTAGGCTGTTTTTAATTCAAAATGATTCTGCTACAAAAATATTCTTGTATATAGTTCCTTGTATATATATGTGTGTGTGAAAGTTAATTTAGGGGCTGCATCTGTGGGTGGAATTGCTAAGCCATAGGTTGTGGACATTTTCAGTCTTTTCAGAGACTACCAGATTGTCTGCAAAGTAGTTGCACCAACTTACACTCCCACTTACTAGTATGGAGTTCCTGTTGCTGCACGTCCTTGCCAGCAATGATTTTGTGCCAATCGAACACACTTTCATTTCTCTAGTTATGAATGAGTATTAGCATCTCTTCCATGTTTAATGGCCACTTAGGGTTTTTTAAGTGTATCTTTTTCTTTATTAAAGCCCCAAACCCAGGGGTTTTCTTTATTAAAACCCCTGTTGAGGGTTTCTGGTACAGCTGGCTGGCTGAACTCCACTCCTAAGGCAGTCGACCATAGTACTAATAGGATGGGCCACTTCTAGTCTAGCAGCGAGTATTATTGGATCTTATCTGGGCCTTTTCTTCTAAGATTCTTGTTTGAAGAACTCAAAATGAAGGTACTGTAATCATTACTTTTATTTGCACAATAAAAATGTCGGTTCTATATATGACCAATCATTATGTTACATTAATCCTTAAAGAATAATGGAACTCCTGGCATAGTCCAAACAGTGAGATTCTTGCTTTTATTATCAGATTTTCTATCCTGTGTCTTTTGTAATTTCATAATTGCCTAGGATAGAAGAAAAGAGGAAACATCCTTAGCTTTTCATGAGCATGTCCAGAAGTCTTCAAACATTAAATAGCCATAATTCTGTATGTTATTCTTAATTCACTATCAAAAGAAATAAGTTATCAATGGGTTGTTCACTTACAAATAGGTAGCAAACACGTTTTTAAGATGGGTGATAAAGAATCATCACATTTTCTGTTTAGCTTTGGTATCTCTGTCTTGGGCAGGGAGTTAAGAACTTTCTCTGCAAGTCTTCATTTTGCTCCCAGACTTGGGAAACTCAGGGTTCTCAGTGAAACACGCTCCATGAACTCTATACTTTCACTAAAAGAGCAACTATGATTTGCACGCATGCTGAGTAAGAACATTGAAGCTAATTAAATAAAACTACCTGCCCCCAAGTAATGTCCTTTGCTGTGAAATAGGAGACATTTGCCTGTACTATATTATTGATCTTTCAAATAACTCCTTAAGGTAGTTAAGAGCATCCAGTTATTCTGATTTTTGACAAAAAGTAAAACTAACAAACTCAATGAGCTTGTGTTTTAAAATGTGACAGGAGCGAAGTGCAAAGTTAAATCTGTTCTCATCTTTAGTGAAATAATAGGACCAACTGACTGAAATTAAAGGACCTACCCCAGATGGTTGTGTGAGGCTTAGAAGAGGAAATACAAGTGAGTTTATAGGTTTTGAGCTGGCCTCCCACGCAATCAGCTCTGTGCTGGGTTACTGTTATTAATTCTTATTTCATTACTATTATTTGATGCCTTTCAAAATAGCAAACCTGTGTTGTCTTTTCAGTAAAGAGATGACATCATTTCCTACCTTTAGTACCTTTGTTTTCTGTCAAAATCCCTTGAGTCTGCAGATTAGCTAGAATATAATTCAAAACGTGGAATATCTATGATGTTTGTTGGATATTTATCACATCTACTCCCACTCCCTTCTTTCCATTCTTGCTGCTCTGCAAATCCATCCCTGGAAAATCTAATTGCTTCTCTCTGAGCTTTGGGCTAGTGTCTCTAAGTAATCCTTTTTGTGACTTCTGACTTACTTTAGGATTCTTTTTCCAACTGTAAGCACTTGTTCTCATTAAAACCTGCTTTCTGGGACATCATTGGGTGTTTATTGATATTACTGTGTTATAGTTTGGTCTCCTGATGAAGGACTTTTAGACGCAGATGAAATGGCGCATAGAGCCATTTCTGATTTCCTAGTCAGAGACCCTGTCTCTGTAAGTCTGGGCTTCTTGTCTTTGTAAAGCTCTTTATAATCTCATTTGTTCCCAGGCCACACAGCTTCAAGCCAAATCCTCTCGGTCCTTTAGACTTCTGCAGAAGTTGGAAAAGGCCCTGGGGATCCTCCAAAGTACACACCATCGACAGATGAAAGAGCAGAGTAAGAGGAAACATGAAGCTCATGTCCCAAGAGTAGATCCTACTCCAAAGAATTAAACAACCAAACACTGGAGACTGCTCATGTTTAAAGGCACTCATCCTCAGGGAAGGAGATTTGTGCTTTTCTTGACCTTCCTGACACTGTCAATCTAAACAATATATTTGGAAAGTTCCAAGGCTGGCAAGATTGATTTATTCCAATCTGCAAACCTTTTTAGTGTCAGCTGTGTGGAAATTTTCTCATCAGCCATAAGAAAGCTGTTTTATAGTCAGAGCAGGTCACATAGTTCCCTAAAGCAAATAGCAGGCCAGCTTATCTGAATGGGATGAGGGAAATCATTATTCTTTTTTCCTTGGTTTCTCTGTAATAGCTTGGACGTTAATAATCAGATCTCATTTAGGTTGTGCATGAACATGAGAATATTTAATAAGCACTATTAGACTGTGATGTTGTCCTGGTGGAAAAGCACAAATATAAAAGCACAAGGCATATTTAAGGCCAGTTTTCACACTAAGGCAGTGCAACTTAAGATAACAAATAGTGCCTTCGATAGCACCAGAGGTAATTGGTGAAACTTGCCGACCATGCACATGAACTTCTAATGGAGGCAGTATATGCAATATTTAAAGGGCATTAGTGCCTAAGTGAAACTCCTAGGATCATGTCCTGGACCGGCCACTTACCTGTGACCTTGAACAGGTTATTTACCCTTTTAGTGCCTCCATTTTTCCCTCTGTGTAATGGGGGCAATGGTAGTACCTACCTTAAAGGTTGTTGTTGAGTTTACAATGCACTTAAAACAGTGGTCGGCAAACCGCGGCTTGCGAGCCACATGCGGCTCTTTGGCCCCTTGAGTGTGGCTCTTCCACAAAATACAACGTGCGGGCACACAGTACAGTGCGATTGAAACTTCGTGGCCCATGTGCAGAAGTCGGTTTTCGGCCTGGGCAAGTCTATTTTGAAGAAGTGGTGTTAGAAGAAGTGGGGGATGTCGGTCGGGCGATGGGAGACACGGGCAGGCGGGCCGCGGGATACGCCGTGCGGGGGAGGCGCTAGCGATTCATGCATGAGTTGAGTGAGCCAGTCAGTCAGCAGTCTCATGTGCAGTGGTTAGTGCTCGTCGCGTCCGCAAATCGCGCGTGTGACAAAAGGTAGACGAAACAAGTATACAAGACGAGTGTGGATGGGAGAGTTGGAAGGGGTCAACCTCAGCGAACGTACCTCAATCACATTGAGGACGTTTTTAGCAAAGGCCAGCTTAGGAGTACCCTGATTAAGTTAATAACAATGTACCTACCCATATAGTTTAAGTTTAAAAAAATTGACTCTCAAAAGAAATTTCAATCGTTGTACTGTTGATATTTGGCTCTGTTGACTAATGAGTTTGCCGACCACTGACTTAGAACATTTCAGCCACTCTTACTCCTTATATGCTCTCCTCTTGTTTCTAACTTGACACTTTCTTCATCTCTTCTTTCCTTCTTTTCAGTTTTCCAACTTGTCAATTCTTTAATGTTTGGACCTCCTAGGGGCCCTCCAGCCCTGGCAGTCCCTTTGGTCTATTCAGGGCTACCTCTTGTAGTGAAATGAGCTGCCCTTTCTGTTTACAAAGTGTCCAAGTTCGAGCTCCCTCTTCAGATCATGGAACCCAGATGTTCATTCTAGCTTAGGGAAGGTGAACATAATTGGTGTCCTGGCTGATATGGGCATTTATTGCTGGGAGGCAAGAAGTGTTGATTCAGATGGAGATGATATGATAGGTTGTGGGGCTGACGCATTTGTATATGAATTCTTTTCTCCTCAGGGTGGTACCCACACTTTTGTCTAAACTAGGATTCAAACATTAGGCCATTGCTAGCTGCTTGCCAAATTTTCAGTCTTATTTGACAAAAGGGACAATAAACATAAACCCTGTGTATTAGATCCCAGGCTGTGTAGGTCTAAGCATGCTGAGAGTCCTGTTGCCCTGGTGAACTACTTAGAAGTTTTCAGAGAGAATAAAGTCTTTTCCTTTTGTTTTAGATGGAGTGAATGAAAAACAATAACTAATTAATCCAGAGCAATAACTTTTGGTCAAAATGGGGTAGTTAGCTTAGTTGCCTGCTTGCTATATTTATAGTTGAGAAACTTAGCAGATATCACCTTAACTAAGAGGTCAGAATTAACACCACCAACAATACAATATATTAATACCTCAATCCAGTACACTGTGGAGGACACAGATCACAGTTATGTAAAAATGAATAACCTCAATACAATCATGAGAAAACATCAGACAAATTCAAATTGAGAGAATATACCAAATACTAATAATTGACCAGTATTCATCCAAAGTGTGAAGGTCATGAAAGATAAGACTGAGGACCTGTCACAGATTGGAGGATATTAAGGAGCCATAACAACTAAATGCAGTATGGGATCCTAGATTGGATCCTGGAGCAGAAGAGGTCATTAATAACTGGTGAAATTTGAATAAGGTCTGTAGTTCAGCTAATATATGCCAATAGTATATGCCAATGTTGATTTCCTGGTTTTAATCATTCTACTGCGGTTATATAGGTTGTTAACATTAGGGAAAGCTGAGTGAAGGATGTATATATATCCACACACACACACACACACACACACACACACACACACATAAACTTGGTAAAAAAAATTTGCAACTTTTATGTAAATTTAAAATTATTTTAACATTAAATATAAAAAAGAAGAAACTAAAATAGGCAAAATAGGTAAAAAAGAAGAAACCATAGGTAACATTTTTAAATGTAATAAAAAGGTTTGGAAGATAATATCGAGGAAAACTCCCAGGAAGTAGAGAAATAAGACAGAGATATAGAAAATATAAGAAAATTAGAGTATCAGTATTGGAGCACCAACATACCAATCACTGGAAATCCAAAAAGAAGGAGAAATGGAAGGGGGAAAGTCATCAAAGAAATCAGTCAAGAAAATCACGGAACTGTAGGACATGAATTTCCATATTGACAGGACCCATTAAGCACTCAGCACAGTATACACAAGTGGACCCACACTGAAGCTTACTAGTGTGACATTGCAAAGTATGTGGGATAAAAAGGAGCTTTCAGAGAAAAGGGAGAGAATAAACAGGTTACATATCCAACGTGAAGAATAAAAATGGCAACAAAATTTTTTTAAAAGCACTGTTGAAAAACATAGACACAGTAAAAGAACAGAAAGAATACAGGAAGAAAAATGAAAGAATGCTTTCAAACTTCTGAGGAAAGTATTTTCAACCTTGGATTCTATCTTTAGGCAAGCAGGATATGAGGGTGGAATGAATACATTTCCAGACATTCAAGGTCTCAAAACTTTTACTCCTCAGGAAGTTACTTGAAGATAATGCTTCATCAAAGAATGGAAAAAAGAAAGAGAAAATATGGAAAGTGGGGAAATAGTGGATTTAACACAGATGTGAGATAAAGGGAATTTCCAGGATGATAATGAAGGAAAACCTCAAGATGATAGCTTTGCAGTAGCCTGGAGCACGAAATAGTCCGAATTTGAGGTTTGAAATCTTCAGGGGCCTTCTCTCCAAGAAGATGAAATTGACAGAATTATTAATTTAACTCATTAAGAGAAGGTTTAAATAATTTGTGGAAATTTTTCAAAATAATTGGTGTTAAATACATAAAAAACTAAAAGAAAAAATAAGGTAACTAGTCACAGGGTGGGGTTAGGATGAGAATAGGATTGTTCAAGAAAGAAAAATAATCAATATACCACATGGCTAAGCTGTAAATAGCATTTAAGTAGTAATAATGTAGACATTGAATATAGAACCATACAAAATGATGCTATAACTACAATGGGAGGGTGGGAGTGTGGGCATGTGGATGTGGATTCGGGAGGTGAGTGACTTCCAAAATGGTAAAAATAAACCTTTACAACTAGAAAAGAAAACATAACATTCCATTGGAAGATACGGAGGCCAGCACCAAGATAAACAACTAAAAAGATTGTAATGTGGTTGCCTCTGGGAAATGGGAAAGATGGGTTGGGAAAGGCATTGCTGTTTCAGATAATGAACCAGGTTATTTGATTCTTTAAACTACTTGAATGTATAACTTTGGAATTAAAGGAAACAAATATAAAATACGAAAGTATGTAAATAAAAAAGTGAAAATTAATTCCCCAAATGTAAGTCAGTTGAAAAGTTTTAAATATTTAATTTACCCCAAGAAGTGAATTTTTAAAAATTTATCTTTATTGTTGAAAGTATTACAGATGCCCCCCTTTTTTCTTCACCCTGCACCTGCACACCCCCAGGCCTTCACCTCTATGTCCATGGGCTATGCACATATGCATATAAATTCCCTGGTTAATCTCTCCCCACCCCTCACCCCCACCTCCCCTCTGAGATTCATCGGTCTGTTCTGTGCTTCTATGTCTCTGTATCTATTTTATTCATCAGTTTATTTTGTTCATTAGATTCCACATATGAGTGAGATCATGTGATACTTGTCTTTCTCTGACTGGGAGAAGTGCATTTTTTTGGACTCTGGTAAGAGACAGAGTGATGAAAAACAACTGAAGGATTTGTGGTTAGAAGGAGCACCAACTTTGTATACGTGACAGTTTGCCAATTGTCCTAATTATCTAAAACTTCTCAAAAAAAGACATTCAGCCGAAACCGGTTTGGCTCAGTGGATAGAGCGTCGACCTGCGGACTGAAGGATCCCGGGTTCGATTCCGGTCAAGGGCATGTACCTGGGTTGCGGGCACATCCCCAGTAGGAGATGTGCAGGAGGCGGCTGATCGATGTTTCTCTCTCATCGATGTTTCTAGCTCTCTGTCTCTCTCCCTTCCTCTCTGTGAAAAATCAATAAAATATATTTAAAAAAAAAAAAAGACATTCATAGGCTAAAATAGAAATTGTACCTAGAGATTATTGCTTAAAATGTGTTTAAGCCCAGCTGGCATGGCTCAGTGGTTGAGCATCAACCTATGAACCAGGAAGTCACAGTTCCCAGTCAGGGCACGTGCCCAGGTTGCGGGCTCGATCTCCAGTGTGGAGCGGGATAGGAGGCAGCCAATCAATGATTCTCTCCCTCTTCCTTCCTCTCTGAAATCAATAAGAATATACACTTTTAAAAATCTGTATTTAACACAGTCCTTTACTCTTTTTCGATGACCATTTCTTCTGGCTAGGTGAGGGCCAACCATGGCAGTTCCTTGTATTGGGTTATTGGTGTGTGTTCTTAGGTTAGTGTCAATTTCAGCAATTAAGTGCCATTAATTTTGGTTTGAAAGTATGGTCACTGCAAGTAAAGGTGTTGCATACTAGACAAAAATAAACAAACACACAAATAAATAAGATTAAATCCCATGTAGTAGGCCTGCCTGTCTGTCTGTTAGAGTCTGGTGGTCATATGAAGCCACTTGTGTCAATGCCATCTTTATGAGGACTTTGCCCTTAATAGTTTGATTCAATTAAGCCTCCGTATTAATAAAAATTCTTGTTTCTAGTGTCTGTTGTTTTGAATGTTTGTCTTTATCGTCTTTATTTGGCAAAATGTACTGTTTGATTATTCTAGTCTACTGTCTTATTCTGGTGTGTGTTGATGAATAAAAGTGAATAAAAATTATCTTTGGTTGTTGATCTTTTCAAAGTGTTGATCTTTTCAAAGTGTTGATCTTTTCAAATTAACACCCACAGTTGCACCAGTTTAACTGACAAATGAAAAATAAATGTAATGTGAGATGGCAGGCAGTGAGTCTTCTAGTTTGCAAAAGTTATTTGAAGACTTAATTGAAAAAAATGAAGATCTTTCCCATGGGACTTTTTTAATGATCATAGAAGGGTTTCGTTGGAGATAAAACTTCTGCTTACCTGTCATTGGAGGCCATGGGAAGATATTTTTCCCCATTTTGCATTTTAAAAAAATAATTCTTTTTAATGCATTTTTAGAGGGAAAATGTTGTGAAGATGACTGAAGAAAATTAGCTAGTTTTTATAGCCTGTGACTCTTTAAAAGGCTTGTGAATCCCTTCTTCCTCATATCAATTCCCTCCTAGGGCCCTGACAGCACCCTATCATAGCATTTATCTCATGGTATAAGACAAGCCTGTTATTTCTTTGCTTCTCACACCAGATTATAAGCCTAGGGGTAGGGGTTGGTTTCTATTTGTGGTATCTTCATTGAGTAGCACTGTGCCTGGGAATGAAATTAAATGAACACATGATTTAAAATAATTCTTTAGAAACTGATCACCAGAGGCATTTTCCATTCCTTAGATCTCCAAAGCATTTCCCATAGAAATGAAAGCGTCTGTGGTCCTCCAAAAGAAATTTCAGAAAAGACACTCTTCCTTTTTAAAAAATGTATTTCCCATGGAGGATCATTGAGTCTAAACATGTTTGTTAAGTATAAGGTCCATTTGATCAATATGTTCAATTATACATAATTAAAAACCTAACAGTGGTTTAAGCAAGTGAGGACTTTTTCTCACATAATAAAAAGCCTGGGGTAGGCAGCCTTTGGCTGATCTGGTGGCTCCATGATGTCATCATGAACTTAGGCTCCTTCGGTTCTTTCATTTCTCCTCTAGGCCTTGTTCTCATGTAGATGCCTGTTGCACCTTCAGGTGTTACTTCTTCAGGCAAGAAGAAGGGGAAGAAGGACAAAGGGCAAAAGGAGCATGCCAGGAGAATCTGGCTCTTTTAAAAATGTTTCTAGACCAGCTGTGGGCAAACTACGGCCCGCGGGCCGGATCCGGCCCGTTTGAAATGAATAAAACTAAAAAAAAAAAAAGACCGTACCCTTTTATGTAATGATGTTTACTTTGAATTTATATTAGTTCACACAAACACTCCATCCATGCTTTTGTTCCGGCCCTCCGGTCGTTTAAGAACCCATTGTGGCCCTCGAGTCAAAAAGTTTGCCCACCCCTGTTCTAGACAATACTCCAGTGAGTTCTGCTTACCTTTCATTGGCCAGAAGTGGGTCATGACTGTGCATAGCTGCAAGGGAGCCTGGGAAAATAAGTATATAGCTATTTAGTATCTGTAAGAAGACAAGGAACAAGTAGATTGTGAGTCACTTTTGGATAATCAAACTATAAAATGAATTTCAGGAATTGTGCTGCTATGAACATAGGGATGCATATATCCTTTCTGATTGGTGTTTCTGGTTTCTTGGGATATATTCCTAGCAGTGGGATCAATGGGTCAAATGGGAGTTCCATTTTTAACTTTTTGAGGAAACTCCATACTGTCTTCCATAGTGGCTGCACCAGTCTGCATTCCCACCAGCAGTGCACGAGTGTTCCTTTTTCTCGGCATCCTCTCTAGCACTTGTCGTTTTTTGATTTGTTGATGATAGCCATTCTGACAGGTGTGAGATGGTACCTCATTGTTGTTTTGATTTGCATTTCTCGGATGATTAGTGACTTGGAGCATGATTTCATATGTCTCTTGGCTTTCTGAATGTCCTCTTTGCTGTTCTCATCTTACTGGAAAAATAGGATCATGGCAAAGCTGTTATAGAAATACTAGAGGCCCGATACACAAAATTCGTGCAAGGGGCTCAGCCCTCACAGCCCTGGCTGCCTCAGTTGGCCCTCGCAGCCCCGGCTTTGTCTGGAAGGTCATCCAGACGGTCATTCTGCTGTTTGGTCTAGTTAGCATATTAGCTCTTTATTATATAGGATAAGATGGGTGTTGCCAGTAAAGTAAAACAAAATCGGTTTAAAAATCATAGTGCTCCTCGACTCATAGAGTTTTAGTGTTGGAAGATGCTTCAGAGATATGTGGTCCTACCTCACCTTGTTCATACTGAGGAAATGGAGATGCAAAGAGATTCAAGTAATGAAGCATAAGCCGGGAACCCAACCTGGTCAGCAGCTTCCTAGCCCCTCGCTTTTTCCTCCACTGTCTCCAGTTAGTAAGTTTAAGAGAGATGAGGAAGTGAAAACCCAGGAGAATGCTGTTTCAGGGCCTTCTATTCTTCTTAGAAACAGACTTTCACACCTTATGAATGATTGGATACCGATGTAGTGAGAACTACCAAAGTTCACTGCTTTCATCCCCTTGCTCTGTTTCTTCGGTCGGCATTCTCTGGGTTCCACAGTCATTAGAATTCCGAGGTTACTGCTGAGGATACAGTGACCCATTTTCAGAATCAAAAGATCAGCCAGTCTGTCCCCTTGCCAGTCAGTGTTAGGTGTTGGCCACTCCTTGTTTTCTCTGCCTGCACTCTTGAATAATTGCTCTAATCAGCAAGCTTAGTCATCTTCTCGTGTAGTTCGGAAGGTGATAATAAGCTGTACCAGCCCAGTCCTGTAAGAGATGATGATACATTTTCTTTATGATGTGCATACGTGCACAGTATCCAGTTCCCTGAAGGACACGACTCCTGCTCTTTGACTCAGGAAGCATAGCACTGATGTTCTGGCTTCATAACAGCATAGGAGAAAAGGCACTTTTGTAAGAAAAATTAATAAACCGAAAACATTGAACCTAGACATGGCAGGTGGACCCTTGACACAATCAGTGTAGGCATTGTTGTCTTCGTTTCTATGGAGTAGACATTCTTGTTTTCATTTTTCAAGGCCAGAGTAAATAATGGAGCTGTAATTCAATCCCAGATCCTTTTCATTCCACTTAGTACTGTACCAAGAAGTTCATATAGGACATTAGATGGGGATCTTTGCTTAATAGATTTCTTAAAAGGATTGGATATTCACTGGCTTGGTGCAACAATTTCAGTTCTCATAAAATCTGTCAAACCACTGCCCTATCTTATTTTAGCTTCCTTATTGTAAGTAAACTTACGCAATTTAAAAATAAGTGCCATAATATAGCTTCTTTTTGGCTTTTTCCAAGTGACTGGGTTTTTTATTTTTAAAATTGCTTTTCCACAAAAATGGCAATACTTTATGAATATTGAAACTGCTAAAATCAAAGCCCCTCTTCCATATTATTTATTTATCTTCAGCTGACATATTTTCACCATCAACGACGGTGGAATATATGTAATGCCATTATAATAAGATGCATCAACTGGAGGCTGGTCACCAGTGAACCAGAAAGAAACACAGGGATCATTTGGTCCACTCTCCTTATTTGCTACAATATAAATGATCTCTTTCCCTGTTCCACATGCTCCTGAGTGGCTGAGTGAGTTTGTTTCTCCATCCCTCCCTCCATCCATCCATGACACTTACTGGGTATCTACTGCATGCTAAGGCCTGGGCTGGATCCTGAGGATATAGTGATGAATACAATACATCCTTTGATTTCAAGGTATCACAAATCTAGGAAGAAACAGACTCACATTTGACTGCAATGGAGTATAATAAGTGTAGCAATGTTGCCATAAACTATGTAAGCTTTGCAAACACATTGGTTAATTCTGCCTCAACATTTTCATCCTCTGTTGTAGTGAATGCATAGGCAATTGAGGGTTTCCTTTTGTTTTTGTTCATGGATAGTTCAAGTATTTAAAGTAGAAAAAGATCAGAGGCAACAGGTTGTTACTGAATATCAACAGGGAAGGAATATAAGAATACAATAATTTCTCTATCAGGTTTTTTTATGTGGTGACACTTGTATGTACATAATTAGAGAATGAGCTCAGTCTTTATTTACTCTACAGTGGTACTCAGATCAATAATATACTCTTTATATGGACCATGCATTAAGAGATGAAAATAGATTTTAAAAACAGATAGAGCAATCCAGCCAGTATTTATTAAGTTCCTGCCATACAGCCCGAATTGTAGTAAGATCCATCATTGTTACCATCATAGTAGCTAACATTTATTGAGTACTTTCTCAGGTGTACTAAGCTCTTTACATGCATCATCTCCTTTATTCCCACAAAACCCATTGTACAGATAAGGAAACTGAGGCCCAGAGAGATTCTGCCATTTGTCCATGATCACCTAGCTCCTGAGTGGCAGTGTTAGAACTGTCTGTCTCAGAGCCCATTCTCTTGACGACTACTCTGGATAAAAGAAGCAAAAGATAGGAACCTTCCTTGTGACTCCAAACCTGCTTTTCCGATGTCTGCTGGACATCTGCACACAGTTGTCCCATAGGCATCTCACACATAGTGTGTCTAAAGGTAAACTTAGAGCTGCTCATCAGTGTCTGCTCATTCGGTTTCAGAATTCGTTAAGGCATCGCTGTCTATGCCTTTTCCAAAGCACAATCATCCAGATGTTGCTTTTCCTTTCTTCCGCCGACCAGTAGCTGACCCCTCTCTCATCCTTGGTTTACTGCTCCCAGTATACGTGAGATGTTCTGATTTTAGGATTCTGTGGTGAAATTAATTTAATTAGGTCTTATGAAGATGAAGCTAGTCAAAATGATCAGACTGCTTGGGTGTGAAGGAAAAGTTCATACTAAATCAACTTTCACTGGTTATATATTTAATTCGGACATATAAGTCAGAATTCTGCCTTGGTTTCAAAGTAGTTGAGGTTTGGAGCTTACTGTGAGCTACTTCTTTTTGCTCCTGTGGCACTTTGTATATTTCTGTCTCACCGGTCATGTTTTCATAATTATTTGCTTATATTTATTCTGTTGAACAGGACACTCAAGACCAGCGGTTCTCAACCTGTGGGTCGCGACCATCGGAAAAGACGTATAGCATATCAGATATTTACATTACGATTCATAACAGTAGCAAAATTACAGTTATGAAGTAGCAACGAAAATAATTTTATGGTTGGGGGTCACCACAACATGAGGAACTGTATTAAAGGGTCGCGGCATTAGGAAGATAGAATCTAGACCTATATGTCTTTAAGCCCAGTCACCACCAGCAAGCACAGTGCCAGACACTGAGCAAACACTTACTAATGTTTGGTTAGAGGAATGACGCACAATAATTTTAACATGGGGGGGCGGTGCGGGGTGGAGGAGGTCAATGGGGGAAAAAAGGACATGTGTAATACTTTCAACAATAAAGATAACATTTTTAAAGTTAACCTCAACTAGGATAGGAATGCATAATTTAATTTTTTAAGATGTTACCAAATTGTTCTCTATTAATTAGCAGTCGACCAAATAATTTTAGAAAATCTTAGCTTTCTTTACATCAATTCACACAATAAAAATTGCTACATGTCATAATTTACAATTTCTCTACTTAAAAATCTTGAGTGATTAGTCATTGCCTACTAATCAAGTGTCCTTTCAGCTCTGCATATAAAGCTCCAGTGCATGGTTCTTACCTGAAGGATCTTAAAATCTGATGTGAAAATAAGACACATGGTATGCCATAGTAACTGGGAGAATGTTTTTACATATTCATGTATGAACCGCAATTCGTGCATTACTACCAGTAGTTAGTTTGGCTCTTGTTTCATAGTTTTTTTGTGAAAGACAATTATCTATTCGACTTGAATTATTCTTACTTTTAAAAGACTTGTTGCCTTACACAGGTGATGTCAGAGATTAGTCTATTCTTGCATTTCACAGCTAGAGCACAGTACCAGTCCACACAACTAGTTCTGATGCTTGTCATCTTCAAGGTCAGGTTTTTAAATACAACTAGTAAGTGATTAACTTCAGAACAGAAGAGTATCACAGATAGTGATGTACCTAGTGCATTAACCTGGGGTGGGTCAATTTTAACACCCCCTCCTCTATACAACATAATTATTTTTGCTAATAATAATTTATTATCAATAGCAGTCATTACTGTCTATGTAATGATTATTATTATTATACCAGTAAATAATCATTGTTTGGTTAAAGAGTTATTATATTCTTTAGTTAAACAAAGTTATAAGCAATAATAAATTTCTATTTTAAATGTATTATTCATATTCAGTAAAATATTTCCTGAATAAAATAAAATTTGCACTTAATAAACGAAAATATCACATTTTGCAATTCATACTGTTTTAAATTCAGATTATAAACTTAAAATGGCCACATAAGTAACAGAAATGTAGTAACTATAATTCTATTTCTCATCTTATAATCATTAGACTATCATTTTTTATTTAGATCTGTTTAAGTTGAGAATATGTAGTATGATGGGTTACATGAAGCCAGATATAACAATTCTGAACAATTACAAACTTATTCTGAAAATGAATCTGTGAGCCTGAACCCACAGCCACAGATGTGTACTAGTAAATGGGCATTCTCTGACTAACTTCTATACAGAATACACGTTTATTAGAGATACAGAATTTAAAATGTGCTCATTTGAAGCTTACATATATTATTAAAACTCGACAGTGACTACAGTAATTGTTTAGAATTTAGAGTAATAAAAGATATTTTGGAAAAGGAATATTTTATCACACTGTTTTGAATTGGCAATGCATGGTGATAATAAAAAGCAGACTGAGTTTTAGACAGTGTGACCATGCTAAAATTGTCTATTAACATGGCATCCCCTATTGTCTGTACCTGGTGCAGACCCCTTCCACTGCCCTGCGCTGGAGACCCTACTGATCAGTCCTGAGTTGTTTTGATTTCTCTTTCATGTTTCCCCTTTTGTAACCTACACTGATAGCATGCATTATCTGCTTAGGTGGAGTCTGACCTCTGTCGTGGATCCAGCAGTCTCCCACCACCTTCTCCTCTGTCTGACCTTCATTCTCCATCCTCAGTAACATTAGGAATTTCACTGAATCTTTGCTGTCAGAGAAGAGCTAGGAGGTCGTTCTTCTTAACTAAGCTTTGGCTTTATTATATTTCAAAATCTCAGTAGTAGAAACGGTTATTGGTGAGTCAACTTGATTTGCATTTTCCAGCCCTGCTTATACTGGTGTGACCTTAAACCCACAGATGAATATCAGTGATGCATTGCCTGAGGACAAAATGTGTTTCCAAATAAATTGGTTCACTAAAGGGCAGCTGGGGTGGCTTCTTGTTATTCTGCATCTTGGTATCTTTTTTTGTCAATTAAGATGAAAGAACATAATGTTTCCTCACACTGTTATGAGCATAGATGTGTCACAGCCAAATGCCTCATCCATTATATTTTAGAAATTCTGGATTACATGAAAGTGATTTATAGCTATCAAAGTAACGCAGTGCATTATATGAGATTTTAATGGCAGGAGAGTAGAAATGATAGATTTCCTTTCAGCATGATCAACTGATGAACGTTAATAATAATAGCTAACATTTGTTGAGTGCTTACTATCTGTGAGACACTCTTCTAAGTACTTCATGTGAGTTTGCAGAGGTAGGGACTCTTATTATTCCA